>NC_091169.1:20658367-20948367 GCF_040958095.1 Procambarus clarkii
TAGAAGGTTACACTTTGAAAACAAAAGAAACATGCATATCTTACCACGTCCTTTTCAGAATAGTTCAACCCTACTTCAGTATGTCTTAAGTTTTGAACTTGACGTAGCTATGTCCAAAGTCCACCTGTCACGCCGACAACAGTTACAACGACACTTGCTGTGTTACATCATCATCTGCCACTTGGGAACTGTCATATTACACCTTCTGTCACGTCACACCGTCTTGTGTCACGTCACACCTCCTTCTGTCACGTCACACCGCCTACTGTGTGGATTGAAGGATTAGGACAGAGGACTGCTTGAGTCTTCAAGAAGACCTGGACAAACTGAAGGAATAGTCGAGCAAATGGTTGTTAGAGTTTAATCCAAGCAAATGTAATGTAATGAAGAAAGGTGTAGGGAACAGGAGGCCAGATACAAGGTATCATTTAGGAGATGAAATTCTTCAAGAATCAGAGAGAAAGACTTGGGGGGTTGATATCACGCCAGACCTGTCCCCTGAAGCCCATATCAAGAGGATAACATTAGCGGCATATGCCAGGTTGGCTAACATAAGAACGGCCTTTACAAACTTGTGTAAGGAATCATTCAGAACTTTGTATACCACATATGTCAGACCAATCCTGGAGTATGCAGCTCCAGCATGGAGTCCATGTCTTGTCAAGCATAAGACTAAACTGAAAAAGGCTCAAAGGTTTGCCACCAGACTAGTACCCGAACTGAGGGGTATGAGCTACGAGGAGAGACTACGGGAATTAAACCTCACGTCGCTGGAAGACAGAAGAGTTAGGGGGGGGGGGACATGATCACCACATACAAGACAGAACACGAAACAATGAGTATAAATTAGATAAGTTTAGATTTCGGAAACACCTGGATAAATACTGGTTCGGTAACAGGGTTGTTGATTTGTGGAACAAACTACCGAGTAACGTAGTGGAGGTAGGGTCCCATGACTGTTTCAAGCGTGGGTTGGACATGTATATGAGTGGGATTGGGTGGTTATAAATAGGAGCTGCCTCGTATGGGCCAATAAGCCTTCCGCAGTTGCCTTCATTCTTATGTTCATTCATCCACTTGTACACCTCTATCATGTCACGCCTAATTCTTCGCCTTTCTAGCGAATGTAATTTAAGCTTTGTCAATCTTTCTTCATATGACAGGTTTCTAATTTGCGGGATTAACTTCGTCATCCTACGCAGGACGCGTTCTAGTGAATTTTTATACATTCTACAGTATGGCGGCCAAAACTGAATTGCATAATCTAAATGGGGCCTAACAAGAGCAGGATATAGCTGAAGAACAACACCAGGGGTCTTATTTCTAACGCTTCGATAAATATATACCAGTGTCCTATTTGCTTTATTACGAACATTTATGCATTGATTTTTTTGGTTTTAAATTCTTCCTTATCGTAACTCCCTTTCGCAATCCGATTTCGCAATCTCAACACCATCTAGCTCGTATCTTGTAACTATATCGTCATTACCTAGCCTCAAAAACCTTACATTTGTCAGCATTAAATTGTATCTGCCAATCTTTTGGCCATTTCAAAACCCTATTTAGATCATCTTGAAGTGATAAGAGTCTTTATTCGTGTCTATTTCCCCTCCCGATTTTTGTATCATCGGCAAATTTGCAAATATTGTTGCTCAAACCTGAATCTAAATCATTTATACATATTATAAATAACAGAGGTCCCAGGACAGAGCCTTGAGGTACTCCACTTACAGTGAGGCAGTGAAGTTCCTGAGTGCAGTGCAGCAAATTGTCTACTGACAGCAGTATGGTGCGGTAGCAGAAGCCTGGTGAGCCTGTGTGAAGGGACACTGCATAGTAGTTGAGAATCAGTGACGTTCTGATATCGTTTAACTCCCCTTTCGGAATAATACATCGCATTTTAACGCATAACTTCCCTAAGGCTAAGGCTGATGTTCTAATAATCATAGCGGCTTGCAGAATTGACGTGATGTCCGTTTTTTCGTAGGTCCTCGGTTAGGTTCAGGTAATTTTGTACATCGGTTTAGTGACGTTGTGAATGTTCGAGAGGGCAAGCTAGTTTCCTGTAGGGCGAGCGAAAGTTTTTAACTCAATTGAGTGGAATAGTGCAACATCCTGAGTTAGTGTTTGAGGAGTGAAAGAATGGATCACAGTTGTTGGTAGCCACGATTTAAAATTTTCCCCGCAGAAAAACAGTTTCGACGGCAGCCTCATGTTAAGGAGGGCCAGGAACTGTCTGCAGTCAGTCCTCACTATTACTCGGCCGCTAGTAGAAGCAGCGTGTGGACAAGAGCGTAAGTACGAGGCCGAAGCTTCAAGATGAATTCCTTGCAAGACACAAGGAACGGAGGAACAGGTGAGGAGCAGGTAGATGAGATGCAGGTCTACATTGTATAATTCTGAAGGAAGCGAGCAACGGCGGCAGAGCGCCAGTTGTAAAACCTGCTTGATTAAATTTATCCTACTCTCCTTACATAGTTGTAGGCTGCTCCAAAGCACATATAGAAGTTTAGTGTCTTGTGATCATGTATATGCTTTAAGCGACATTGTAAGGTGATTTTCCTGATTACGATATTTCTTTGCAAATGCTACAATTTGTGAGATTAATTTTAGGGAAATAACGTTTTGAGGCCTAATCACTCGTGGAGCAACCCGTCCTCTGAAATAAAATATCGCATTTTGACGTACAAATCCCCTAAGGCCAAAAACTGATGTATTATAAATCACAGTGGCGCGCAAAATTCATGTAATATCCCATTATACTTTTGTAAGTCTTCGGTTAGGTTAGGTTCGGGCAATTTATACATTAGTTTAGTGACGTTGAAAATGCTTGAGAGAACGTGGCGAGCCTTGTGATAAATATTGATGTAAAGAAGTTAAAAGGTTGTCTCAACATTTTGTAGTAGCCTACGCTTTGAGCCGGTTTTAATTAAATTTCACTGGTCGAGTAGAATTCCATGATGCTCTGAAGGAGACTGGCTACTTAAATATGACCAGATTGATTTAGATTGACCCTTTTGGCCGTCACTCGCTAGTGAGGAATTCCTCCCCCCCCCCCATGTATAAAGTATGTTTCATTATTAAAATATTGTATACGCTAGTGTATTTCTGTTCTTCATGCTCTCTGGATGCCTGCCTAGCTCTTGAATTCAAACTTAATACACAGTTTGTATTCAAGAGTATACACTCAAACTGAATACACATTATAAACACTAGTTGTGGTAAACAATTATTCATATATATTGGTTTGGATGAGGCTATCAACCGAAATTGAGATACTAGGCTCCGTCGAGTGCAACAAACAGATCCAAGTAGCATGGGCTATGGTGAGCCCGTAGTGGACTTACCTGGCACAGGAGCGGGGCTGTGATGGCAACGGGAGGAGCCTAGGCGATGTACGTATGACCGGGTTGTTTGTCGTTGTTTAAGATTCGCTACTTGAAACAAAATGTTCCAAGTAGCACGGGCTATGGTGAGCCAGTTGTGGACTTACCTGGCACAGGAGCGGGGCTGTAACTCGGTATGGCCGGGACCTGATCCACGAGGTCAGGCGGGGACCATTCCCGCTCCGACGCTGACAACGTGACCTGAAGCCAGGGCCTCGGGTCACGTGTGGTTTATGTGGTAAGATTTGCCTACGGTGACTGAAATCGCAGGCCACTAATAGCCACCAAATCATATGTAACGCTCACCAACCCATCCTAGATATTATGTTTGTAACTATTTAGACCATATGCAGGCGATGAGTCACAATAACGTGGCTAAAGTATGATGACCAGACCACACACACTAGAAGGTGAAGGGACGACGACGTTTCGGTCCGTCCTGGCCCATTCTCGAATCGACTTGAGAATGGTCCAGGACGGACCGAAACGTCGTCGTCCCTTCACCTTCTAGTGTGTGGTCTGGTCATTATTTAGACCATTGTACACATATTGAAGTAATGGATAATTAGATAGTAGAATTTAGTACTATTCGCTTTATGGAGTCCGGGAAAATTAAGCTCAAACACAAACTTATACATTCCTAGACCTTGTATAGCACATATATGTACTATATTAAGCCTCAGATAGCGTTTATTAGGCCTATGATTGTTAGATTAGGTTTTATTAGCAACATATATACACAACTTTTTCTGTTTGTTCAAATTCATTAGTACCAAATTTTACTTTGAAATTGTCCACTACGTCAATATATGTACAATCGTCCACATCGTACTAAATTAACAGGAGGATGGTCTGAGCTCATTGTCTAGACATGAAAGTAACATGTAGACCGTAGAGGCAATACAAACAAACTCAAGAGTTACCCCACAAATACCGTTTTCTATGAAAGAAACAGCGCTTTAAATATAGAAGAACGCGTCCGTTGGGGGGACTTAAGGATGTCCACAGGTGGTTCCCAGTATAGTTCTTAGGGACTATCATTAAGATAGCGCCCATCCTCCTAAAATGAAAGTACTTATAGTGACTATTTCGTCGAAAGTCCCATTTATGTAGTGATGGACTAGCAAGAAGTTGACCTCTGTATTAATGAATTTACTGTGAATTTAATTTACTGTAAATTTAATCTGTGAATTTACAGAGCTTTAAATTTGCTTTGTATCTAGTGTACTCCAATCTCCCAATCTTTATGTACTTAATCGAAACAACTTTATTATTGTGTTCATTGCTGTCTTGTTTTGTGTGCTAGCTATATGTAAAGTAAAGAAATATGTAATTATTGGGATGGAGAAGTGATCATGTAGTACAGACACACACACACACATATATTATATATATATATATATATATATATATATATATATATATATATATATATATATATATATATATATATATATATATATATATGAAGAACACACAGAGAACATTTATGTATCTACATCCTTACTGTTGCACTTCTCAGAACAACACTTGTCTTTGTGGTTCACATCTCAGTATGTACTTTGTCTTAGTGGTTCACTTCTGAGTATATTCTGTGCCTTGGGCAGAGAAAAAGTCACACTACCTTGACTGAAAATAACTAACTCGACCCAGTCATATGAAAAGATAGTGACACCGTCCGGCCGTCCTGAACTTTAGTTAATTCGCTGCTAAGGAGATGTATACAGAAGGACGAGAGAGAGAGAGAGAGAGAGAGAGAGAGAGAGAGAGAGAGAGAGAGAGAGAGAGAGAGAGAGAGAGAGAGAGAGAGAGAGAGAGAGAGAGAGAGAGAGAGAGAGAGAGAGAGAGAGAGAGAGAGAGAGAGAGAGAGATTGAGAGTGTATAGCCTATAAATATGATGTATAGTATTTGTATAACTATGTATATGTATTTAAGTAGCTACGCATACACAAATCCAATATTCTTGACTAATTCGTCTACTCTACACTGCACAATTTCTCTACACTATAAAATTCCATTACATAAACAATACCCAAGAAATCCCAGTCACAACACTGACGTCAGAAGCCAAGATAAAAGCAGAGATCTTCCTAAGATACAAGGGACTCCTTCCGAAGACACAAGGGACTCCTTCCAAGACACAGGGGGAGTCCTTCGAAAGACACAGGGGAGTCCTTCGAAAGACACAGGGGAGTCCTTTCAAAGACAAAAGAGTGTCTTTCCCAAGATACAAGAGAGTCCTTCTAAGATACAAAGGGAGTCCTCGAGTATTTTGTTATCTGCTAGGCCCTACAGGTGGGAACAGCAGCAGCGGTAGTAAAATCATCAGTAACAGGAACAGTGTTATTTGTAACAGTAGCAGTAGAACACTGGTAGCATCATCAACTAGAAAAGGACAAACAGCAGCGCCACACCCTCCCCACAGGATATCCTCGACGTGTGGGGGGGGGGGGGGGAGCGTGTTTCAGTAAACATGATGCGAGGCTCTCTGGTCTACGGATATCCACACGGTCCTCTCCTGGTCACACAGAACCTCGGTGCTGGTCCTAAATAGTGTCTCCGAGAGCGTTCCTTCGAGAGGTGATGCTTGCACATCAGCTGGTGAAAATTCTTGCAATTCGTGCAGGGAAAGGAAAATATCTTGTAGAAATAACCTGAGGAGGAACAATCCTTTTTCAGAAAAAAGAACCAGGACTTTTTTTTGAGAATAGAACTTCTAACGGGGTCCTTAGTGAGAACACCTGTGGAGTGAACACGATTACATATACTAGAGTTTCAAGCACCAATAGAGGAGAGCGCTCCCTGAAGGCATTCTGTGGATTTACAAGACCAGTGATGTGTTGAACTAGAAAACGGTGCTGAAACCAGAAGTGGTGGTCAGTGTCGTCAGGTCTCATTACAAGGAGACCTCCAACACCTACAATATCTCCAAAAGTGCGACAAGAAAGAGAAAAACATAGAAAATGGTGTCCTTAATCTACCTAGCACCTGTCTTCCTGTCACTCACCATCAACCTCGTCATAACAACGCAACAAGGTGACAGGGTCGTTTAATCCTCTCATTCATCCAAGGATGTCAAGCAATTTGTATTTTTGAGATTATAGGTTATTTATCTTGTAGATATTTAGTGTTTATATAATTTTAAGATATTTAGGCGTCTTATCAATGTACATATTTAGGGGTTTAAATAGTTTTGAGATACTGTATTTAGTTTTTTATAATTTGGTCTAACGTATAAAAATGGACTGTTGCAGCCATTTTCACATTTGGATTATTAAGTTTGTAGAGGGAACGGAAAAAGCCAAAAAAACAATTTTAAACATTGTACTAAATTCGGCCTAAGATAGCCTATGATAGGCCTTGAATTGCTGGGACAGGTTAGGTTAGGCTCTTGAGTTAAATTTCCAGTTTTTTAGTGTAATTTGGGCTAATTTAAAAATACAATACGTGAACCTTTTTTTTCGGTCCAATAGTCAATTTGTTTACGTTTGACTAAATGGTTGCTATAAATACTATGGTTTTAGGATGGGCTGGGGTTAACTAGTAGGGTTAGATCAGACAAAACCTAACCCAGTTAAACCTAACCTTACCTGACGACGTTCCGTTCCGTCGACGATGACGACGTTCCGTTCCGTCGACGATGACGACGTTCCGTTCTGTCGACGATGACGTTCCGTTCCATACCATTATCACGTCGACATTATCAAGTCGTGATAAATAACCACTTAAAAGTGATTTCATTATGTCTATCAACGGTAAATAGTCTATCTTACCATACCATCACATCCGATAGGGTAATTAGACGCAAAATATAACAAAAAGACGTTTGGTTCATCGGTCGGTGGACCGACCATGTTTTGATCCGTTTACTTATTTGTGTGTTTAGCACTGTATGCAGCAAGTGACCCAACCACGTGGCTGAAGCAAGTGACCCAACCACGTGACTGAAGCAAGTGACCCAACCACGTGACTGAAGCAAGTGACCCAACCACGTGGCTGAAGCACCTAACCCAACCACGTGGCTGAAGCAACTAATCCAACCACGTGGCTGAAGCAACTAACCCAGCCACGTGGCTGAAGCAACTAATCCAACCACGTGGCTGAAGCAACTAATCCAACCACGTGGCTGAAGCAACTAATCCAACCACGTGGCTGAAGCAACTAACCCAGCCACGTGGCTGAAGCAACTAATCCAACCACGTGGCTGAAGCAACTAATCCAACCACGTGGCTGAAGCAACTAATCCAACCACATGGCTGAAGCAAGAAGCCCAACCATGTACAATGAAAATAACATTTCTGAAAACAAAATATACACGATAAAATCTTGCCGCGTCCCTACAGGAGGTAATTAATTAAAACATGCAGCTAAAACTTAGCCAACGGGAGCAGAAGTAAGAACACATATACACACAAACATTCAACTTACCTGTTACTATAAAATGGGATTAATCACCTAGCTCTGGACTTGCTTGGGAAGTCCAGAGACGCAGGTTCGATCCTACTGTATGACCATAATAATTTCTTACCTGTTCTATTTCTCCTTGCAGACGGTTCAGTGATGACACGTCCAGGATCAGCGATTAAATACAGACTCAATGAGGCAGTAGATGAATACAACATCTACTTCTGGACTCACTATCCCAATACCAATGTCAGTCTACAGTTCACCAGCATGATGAACTACCTGGCCAACTTCACCATCACTCAGCCCGATGTGTGGCATGTTGGCTACCTTTCTCAACCGGTGAGGACTATGGGAGAGGTTGTGGGGGTGTGGGAGAGGCTGTGGGGGTGTGGGAGAGGCTGTGGGGGTGTGGGAGAGGCTGTGGGGGTGTAGGGATGAGGCTGTGGGGGTGTGGGAGAGGCTGTGGGGGTGTGGGAGAGGCTGTGGGGGTGTGGGAGAGGCTGTGGGGGTGTGGGAGAGGCTGTGGAGGTGTGGGAGAGGCTGTGGGGGTGTGGGAGAGGCTGTGGGGGGTGTGGGAGAGGCTGTGGGGGTGTGGGGGAGGCTGTGGGTGTGTGGGAGAGGCTGTGGGGGGTGTGGTAGAGGCTGTGGGGGTGTGGGAGAGGCTGTGGGTGTGTAGGGATGAGGCTGTAGGGGTGTGGGAGAGGCTGTGGGGGTGTAGGGATGAGGCTGTGGGGGTGTGGGAGAGGCTGTGGGGGTGTAGGGATGAGGCTGTAGGGGTGTGGGAGGCTGTGGGGGTGTGAGGTGAGGCTGTGGGGGTGTGGGTGAGGCTGTGGGGGGTGTGGGTGAGGCTGTGGGGGTGTGGGTGAGGCTGTGGGTGTGTGGGAGAGGCTGTGGGGGTGTGGGAGAGGCTGTGATGGGTATGGGAGAGGCTGTGGGGGTGTGGGGGAGGCTATGGGGGTGTGGGAGAGGCTGTAGGGTGTGGGAGAGGCTGTGGGGGTGTGGGAGAGGTTGTGGGGGTGTGGGTGAGGTTGTGGGGGTATGGGAGAGGCTGTGGGGGTGTGGGGGAGGCTGTGGGGGTGTGGGAGAGGTTGTGGGGGTGTGGGTGTGTGGGAGAGGCTGTGGGGGTGTGGGGGAGGCTGTGGGTGTGTGGGAGAGGCTGTGGGGGTGTGGGAGAGGCTGTGGGGGTGTGGGAGAGGCTGTGGGGTTGTGGGAGAGGCTGTGGGGGTGTGGGAGAGGCTGTGGGGGGTGTGGGAGAGGCTGTGGGGGTGTGGGGGAGGCTGTGGGTGTGTGGGAGAGGCTGTGGGGGGTGGTGTGGGAGAGGCTGTGGGTGTGTGGGAGAGGCTGTGGGGGTGTGGGAGAGGCTGTGGGGGTGTGGGTGAGGCTGTGGGGGTGTGGGAGAAGATATGGAAGAGGCTATATGATGCAATATAGCGTGATGTGAAAAATAATATTTATCTGAATTTACCTGAGGGCCACTAACACTCTAGTGGCCTCGACGAGGACAGGAAGCCGGCGGCCTGTCCAAGGTCTCCATATATGGACGAGAGGTTCAGTTAGCAGTAAATAAACACCTGGGAGTACCTGTACTCTAATGGGATGCACCTTGGTAGAAATAGTCAGCCATTGGCTAGAGAGACCTCGACAAGCCTAGCGGGCTTTCAATCCGTGGAAGATGATGTGGGTGGAGGAGACATGGAGTATGGCATGGCTTCATGGAGGCATCCTTTCATGCTCTCCCATGTCATAGGAGACGTGGGAGAGGATGAAAGGCTTGCATGGGAGAGTGTATCAGTGTGGCTGGGTGCGAGGTGTTGAGGATAGTTCGTAGATATTAACTGAACATTTGATCAACGTTACACTACACTTCTTCCTCTACAGTACTTCCATGTGACCTTGATCTTCCTAGATTTAAAAAGAGTCAGGAAGAGCGGGCCGTCTATGTACAAAAGTGAACATTTGCTATAGACATCTATGTCATATGTGCCGTAATAACAGCCTCTGTCTTCCTCCCGTAGGTGGCAAAGACAGCGGTAAACATCATGATACCGCACGGTAAGGTCTTTGTCAACTTAGACCTCACCAGAGTAAGCAAGGTCACACTCTCCAGCCAGAACCTCGTCTACTGGACCTTCTGCAAGAACCGAGGCATCTGTGGTAAGTCTCTGTCTGTTCGAGGGAATGACTGTCTGACGGGATGGCTGTCTGTCTGTCTAAAGGGATGGCTGTATGTCTGTCTAAAGGGATGGCTGTATGTCTGTCTGAAGGGATGGCTGTCTGTCTGTCTGAGGGGATGGCTGTCTGTGAACAAAGAACACAACTCACAATTTTCTAAAGACAAAAGCAATGAAATTTTTCACTAAAGACGACTCAGCTTTGCAGGCAGAACCAACAAATTTTAACTTTATGTGAGTAGTGTTATTTTCTGACTGCCTGTGCCTTCAAAGTATAGAAATTGGCAATTTCCATCAAACATTTTTTTTTAACTTTGTCTAAGACGTCTTCCCCTAACCTGCCTGAGGCAAAGTTCAAAACAAAGTTTGAGGGAAATAATATCCATTTTCTATACTTTCGAGGCATCAGCAATCAGAAAATAAAACTTCCAAACCTGTTATATCATGAATCGAAATTGGCGCTTCTCCAAATGGGCGACTTTAATAAACTCAAAGTAGGTTACCAGAGATATAAAACTCGTCTGAACTTCACAATTCCAAAATTTTGGAGGTGATTTCAGAAGTGCAATCAACTAAGATGGGTGAGAGTCGGTGAGTGTGAGAGCAAGTGGGTGAGAGGCAGGTGGGTGAGAGAGAGTAGGTGGGTGAGAGAGAGTAGGTGGGTGAGAGGCAGGTGAGTGAGAGAGAGTCGGTGGGTGAGAGAGAGTAGGTGGGTGAGAGGCAGGTGGGTGAGAGAGAGTAGGTGGGTGAGAGGCAGGTGGGTGAGAGAGAGTAGGTGGGTGAGAGGCAGGTGGGTGAGAGGCAGGTGGGTGAGAGAGAGCAGGTGGGTGAGAGAGAGCAGGTGGGTGAGAGAGAGAGTAGGTGGGTGAGAGGCAGGTGGGTGAGAGAGAGTAGGTGGGTGAGAGAGCAGGTGGGTGAGAGGCAGGTGGGTGAGAGAGAGTAGGTGGGTGAGAGGCAGGTGGGTGAGAGAGAGTAGGTGGGTGAGAGAGAGCAGGTGGGTTGAAGATAACCAAAAGAGGAGCCTGTCAAAGCCTCCTCTATATCTAATGTCAAATGCTTCTCAATATAAATAATTTGTAAATCAATTCTAAAATTCCTAATCATTTGCAATAAAAGCGCACTTCTCCACACCTCTGCAGCCCTGACCATCCCTGACGGCAGACACTCGGGCACATATGAATCAGCAGACAATGCCACCAGCACCAACACGACCACCATCGACAACACCACCTACGGCAGGTCTCAGTACCTGCTGGTGGGTCTGCTGATCGTCTGCTTCCTGCTGGGGGTCGTTGTGGTCGTCCTAAGCGTGTTTCTTTGCCGAGGGAGGCGAAGCCAGCTCTTCCACGTATATGAAAAGCCTAGTAAGTTGATTCTTATCGGTCAGCTGCTTTTTAAGAGGCTGGAATGATGGTTTTATTGATAATAAACTGAAAGCTATATTAGTTTCAATTACAAAAGTGTATAAATGACTATATTATATAAATTTTTTAAAATTTATACGATTTTATTCGCATCTTACTGAAAGTTTTGAATTTTTTTTTTTAGCAAGAGGCTCTCTAAAAGGAATTTGTTTACGATGTTAAGTAAAAGGATGATAACATTCTTATATTTATCTCAAAAGACATGAACACGACGTATATAGTTTTGTGCTTAATTCTGTTTCGTTTTTTCTTAGTTCACCCGCCGCTGCCGCCACCAATCCTTCCTCGTATTGTCATACAGAGTGAGAACGACAGCCGTGAGACGCGCGACACCAGCGTCAACGACTCGGACGACGGAGACTACGACCTCCCTTACGACCAGCTGCAACACCACCCCATCAACCTACACCTTCAGCACCAACACGACCGTCGTCTGCAGCAGAGAGACCTCCAGCGCTCCCACCACCACCACGACACCCCTCAACTCCACAGTCAAAGGAAACGTCACCTCAACCAACACGACAACACCCCAAAAATGATCACACGCAAACATGACCTGAACGAAAACGACAACACTCAGGGAAACGACAACACACAGAAAAACGACAACACACAGAAAACCGACACAAGCAACCGTGATGATCTCAACCAGGAACGCGATACGGACGACCCCGAAAGCCTCAACAACCTTTACTGTGTAATTTTAGAGTAAATTTTGTTCTCCGTGAATCAAATTCTGTGACACAGGCACTGATGTGTCCACCCATGATGACGTCACTGCTCACGCCCACCAGACAAGTTGCCAACCACACCCATGTGTGTGTGCGTGTGTGTGTGTGTGTGTGTGTGTGTGTGTGTGTGTGTGTGTGTGTGTGTGTGTGTGTGTGTGTGAGTGTGTGTGTGAGTGTGTGTGTGAGTGTGTGTGTGAGTGTGTGTGTGAGTGTTTGTGGAAGCTGGTCAAAATTGTATTTCACCTTTGTAAACCCACATTAATGAAACTATGTAAAAATACACCTCGAACACTGTTTATGTAGGACATACGTAAATCTGTGTATGTATGTAGGTTAGATTAGCATTTTAAAAGTACTACAACCATCTTCTGTGGTTGATGGTTCAATAAATCACTTAACCATATGTTTAACAGATAACAGATCTCTCACCCTGTACATGGAGGACATAAGAAAATGTATATATGCTGGTTAGCATTGTAAATGTGTGGCCACGTCTGTGGTAAAAATAATAAAATAACATTACACCATTAATGACATCACTGCTGACGCCCGCTAATGTTAGACATAATATAATGGTTTTATGTTATCTAAACATAACATAATGTAGACATAGTGTTAGACATAACATAATGGTATTATGTTATTTAGACATAACATAATGTAGACATAGTGTTAGACATAACATAATGGTATTATGTTATCTAGACATAACATAATGTAGACATAGTGTTAGACATAACATAATGGTATTTAAATATATTGATATGAGTAACATTTTTATTTCATTTAATAATGTTTGAGTTGAATTTTGAGTTACAGTGTATTGTTAAGTTTATATTAAGGGGTGAACTTACACACAGGAAAATGTCTGTGTGTGTGTGTGTCGTTTTTTTTTTTTTTTTTTTTTTTTTTGGTAGGGACGCGAGTCTTATTTTCCTCGGCGTCACCCCTTTTATAATTTAAACTTACACACAGGAAAATGTCTGAGAAGGTAAGCACTCTACCGCTCTGGACGGTAGAGCGACGGTCTCGCTTCATGCAGGTCGGTGTTCAATCCCCGACCGTCCAAGAGATTGGGCACCATTCCCTTCCACCCGTCCCATCCCCAACCCTTATCCTGACCCCTTCCAAGTGCTATATAGTCGTAATGGCTTGGCGCTTTCCCTTGATAGTTCCTTCCTTCCTTTCTACGTGTTCTTAGTTATCAGTGTTTCGTGTTCTGAAGAATGAGTGACTCTCCCTGCGTCTGGGACAGGAAGACTGCACACATTCTTATTAAGGTTTCCGCTAAGTCAACTACTGAACTTTCCCCAGGATGCACTCCACACATAAACAAAGGCCAAAGTCCATTCCATGCACCCGCCAAACCCCCCAGTTTATGAGTGAAAAACGGTTTACACACGACTCACAACTGATGACGTTCGAACACTTCCGGAACAAGTGCTTCGCTGACGACTTTTTGTTCGAACTACAACGCTGTAAATGCTTCACCCACGTACTACAAATACAAATAATCGCCAACAGAAGCCTAAACACCTAACCTAACCTAACCTAACCAATGCCTAAATATGCACAAGTATAATGTATATTAATTTATAATATACATTATAAGTGTATAATAATACTAATTGTGTATTAATAATATTAATACAGTGTATAATATATTAATGTATTATGTATTAATATGTACACATATTAATACACATAATGTATTGTGTATTAATAATATTAATACAGTGTATACTAATATTAATTTATATTTGAGAAAATCCAGTTTTGAAGAACAGCATGTTAAAATTGATGAATGCGTCTTGGGGGTCGACCGCTGGATGGAATGGACTTGATCTGGGGACGGGAGTCCCTTGAGTTACAGTTAGCTGTAACTGTCCCTTGAGGGACAGTTAGTCAGCTGTCACGGACTGCTTCCTGGGGGTGGAGGCCTGGTCGAGGACCGGGCCGCTGGGACACTAAAGCCCCGAAATCAACTCAATTCAAGATAACGGGTTGGCCCACAACAACTGCCTAACTCCCGGGTACCCATTTTACTGCTAGGTGAACGTGACCAATCATTTCTGTCCTGTCCAGGGACAGAACCCAGATCCCTAGGTTGTGAGCACAAGACGTAGACTACTGTGCTACAGGACCAACTAATACTCTGGACTGACCCTGTGGTCAGATGTGGTATATAAACACCTTTAGCCCGCACTACTTCACGGGCTCACCAAAGCCCGTGCTACATGGACACTTCGTTCTGAGTAGCTAAATCTGAAACAACAATAGCAACAGACTGCGTGATCAGCAATTATGGGATATTCATGCCCGTGCCACCTCTTGAAGTGGCTTAATCTTCATCAATCAATCAACTGCGAGGGACGTCACCTCCCCTCAACACAGGGAACCTCTACTGTCTCATATGCTGAATTGTGTCCATTTTCATTCTGCCTCCGAAGATGCTGAAGAAAATGTTATCGAAATGCCTTATTTACGACATGCGTCATGCCCAATAAGATCATAAAAAGACCTTTGGAGAGTTAATTTTTTCAATTACTTCCCAAGAGATGAAAAATATTAGACATATACAGGCGATGAGTCACAATAACGTGGCTAAAGTAAGTTGACCAAACCACACACTAGAAATTGAAGGGACGACGACGTTTCGGTCCGTCCTGGACCATTCACAAGTCGATTGTGAGCCATTCTCACAATCGACTTGAGAATGGTCCAGGACGGACCGAAACGTCGTCGTCCCTTCACCTTCTAATGTGTGGTCTGGTCAACTATTAGACATATAGAGAAGAGTCATGCCTGAATCATTGATCTAACCCTTTCGGTGATATTCAATAAAAGCAAACACACAGACACACACACACACACACACACACACACACACACACACACACACACACACACACACACACACACACACACACACACACACACACACATACACACACACACACACACACACACACACACACGTAGGAAGTTCATAAGAAGTGTCAGAGCGAAGTCATCCTGGAAAAAGGTGGAGAGAAAGCGTGTGTGAACAAGCCCTTGTGACGCGTCCCACTCCGGTCACAAGCTCAACACATCCGGGAGCGCGATGACGACCACTCACCAAGGTTTTTCCACATTTTGAAATAGATCTCAGTTGTTTCTGCATAAAGAAAACTATTCCGGACGTTGCTAGTCTCTGAGGAAGGAGCTGCTTCCTCAGAGAAGAATTGCACGGAATTTGAATTCCGAAAGAATTTTGAATTCCGAATCAAATTTGAAGAAAGAATTTGAATTGCACGGTGCAATTTCTTCATTTGGACTTTGCAAGATTGAAGCGTTCTCATCTTGCTTCACCTAGTTGCACACTCACCTTGAGGGGGTTGAGCTTCGGCTCTTTGGTCCCGCCTCTCAACTGTCAACTGGTGTACAGGTTCCTCAACCATTTGGGCTCTTATCATTATCTACATTTCAAACTGTGTCTGGGGTCTGCCACCACCACATCACTGCCTCATGCATTCAACTTGTTAACACTGACACTGAAAACATTATTTCTATGTGGCTGTGGTGTTCTTTCCTGTGATGAAGACACCTTGGTCAGTGCTTTGACAATATTGTTGAGGTCTCTTTGCCTTGATTGGACTGTTACATCTGCAGCCTTCAGCCTGGTCTAGTGTTCAGTGTTCTTGATCTTAGAGCCCTTCACCAGGCTCTAAAAACAGGGAGGTTGTTAGAGTGAAGCACCACCCTCCTTCCCCTGGCTCTAACTTCAAGGGGCTCTAACTTCAAGGGACTCTAACTTCAAGGGGGGAGTGTGGGACTCCCTTGCGCGCGAATAGTGGGAAAATATCCGCCAGGAGAGACTTTACGGAGGCTGTGCATCATACACTATAAATAATGATAGGGCAGCAGATAGGGGCCAATGGAATACTTGCTTTTAAGAGGTGTTGGTGGTGGCTCAGTAGGTAGATCGGCTGACTATTTCAGTGATATATATATGGTCGGCGGTTCGAGGTTCCAAGTCTCCAGGTGAATGAAATGATATTATCTAAAATATGTATATATATATATATATATATATACATATATATATATATATATATATATATATATATATATATATATATATATTCAGTTGCATATTGTCCTGGGGACCATTCAGGCTTGTTCGCATATATATATATATATATATATATATATATATAATCAAGAAAATATGTACATGTTTAGTGGGTCACAACATTTAGGTGGTACAATAAACCAGGTCTAAGATCTTTTACTGACTTTCATTGAATCTGGTGTACTGAACAACATCTCAACAATTCATCCTGAACAATTTTCTTGTTCATTTTAAAGAATGAAGAACAATTTTATTTATATTATTTTGAAGCTGCATCTCTTATGAACCCCTCCCTGCCCTTGAGTGGCAGTGTACAATAGAAAGTTGCATTTACATACTTGTACATTGAATTGAATTATCAAGGGAAAGCGCAAAGCCATTACGACTATATAGCACTTGGAAGAGATCAGGATAAGGATTTGGGATGGGACTGGGGGGAAGGAATGGTGCCCAACCACTTGTGGACGGTCGGGGATTGAACGCCGACCTGCTTGAAGCAAGGTCGCACTACACTTTAGACCTATTGTCTTGTGTATAACCCTCTGTCCTGTGTAACAGTGAATACCAGCATTATCCTCACTCTAATAAGACTTAATTGAATTAAGATTAGGCAAAATTGTAATTAATATTTGTAAATAAAGATGTTAATAATAATAATAATAATAATAACACCTAGGTACTCAAGGGGTAATTACCACTATGCCACTCAGAAATTAGATCTATCACTGAGCACTAATCAGTAACTTTATCTTCCTAATCATTGTCTTATCCACAAGCCAATTTAACTCGACAAGCCAATTTAAGGAACCCGTCTCAGTGCGGTGTATACAAAATTTACAAGATTTCTTCCTCAAACTTATTCCTCTCCACAACTTCCCTCGTCAAGGATGATCCACTAAACAAAAGGTAGGAAATTGATCTACATCCTCGGCCAACAAATTCCGATCCCAGGGTTCGATCCTCGAGCGAGACAGAAACGTTTGTTCACGATTTTTTTCATCCGATACCTTTGTGATCCAACCACTTGGGCTGGACGGTAGAGCGACGGTCTCGCTTCATGCAGGTCCGTGTTCAATCCCCGAGCGTCTAAGTGGCTGGGCACCATTCCTTTCCCCGCGTCCCATCCCAAATCCTTATCCTGACCCCTTCCTAGTGCTATATAGTCGTAATAGCTCGGTGCTTTCCCCTGATAATTCCCTCCAATACCTCTGTTCACCTTCTAGTAAACAGTTACACGTTAGTCAGCCAACTGTTGTGGGTTGCCTAGTGCCTGGGGGGTGCCAGGGGCTAACTGAGGGTGGCAGTGACTCAGAGTGCCAGGGTAGGAGTCACAGCAGGATATCAGGGCCTCCTCACCTCCGGTCCTGTGAGCTGGCAAGCCCGAGTGACGCTCTTACTCCTGTCACTTCACAGGAATTTGTCTAAGCGTGAGGACAGGATGTTGTAATATACACAATACATAGGTTGGTCAAAGATCAGTCGAGTACTGAGCCAGAATTAGTAAACAGCTCGCGAGTCGAGGAAAGAAAAGTACACAAACGCATGTGTACTTCACTACTAAATACGTACACGTGTGTACGTATTTTTCTTACGAGAAAAGGCGCTTATAATCACATGTGGCATTCCGTGGGTTACTGAGAAGTGTGACAGCAACATACTTGAAATTACACGTCGTCTATTGGCTCAACTTAATCGAAAACCACGTGGCTTCGTGTGGGATATGTGGACTGGTTCGTGATATTATGGAACGCTGAAATATGAGGAACTTCAAGCCGTCGAAGAGTCCAGGTGTACTGGAGGAACTGTTATTTCTGAAGTGTGGCAAGCCAAGAGTGAAGGACGACTTAGGGGGGAAGAGGGGGAAGGGGGCAGGGGGACGTTGTGAGTGGCTGGCGGGACATTGAAGGTGGCTCTATACACTGAGATGAGGTTGTCGACGGTCGTGGTGGTGGTGGTGGTGTTTGTAGCTCTCACCAGGGCAGGTTAGTACGTCAAACATCCATGTTTCTCCTACACCTCTCGTGTGTGTGTGTGTGTGTGTGTGTGTGTGTGTGTGTGTGTGTGTGTGTGTGTGTGTGTGTGTGTGTGTGTGTGTGTGTGTGTGTGTGTGTGTGTGTATATGTGTGTGTATGTGTGTGTGTGTGTGTGTGTGTGTGTGTGTATGTGTGTGTATGTGTGTGTGTGTGTGTGTGTGTGTGTGTATATGTGTGTGTATGTGTGTGTGTGTGTATATGTGTGTGTATGTGTGTGTGTGTGTGTGTGTGTGTGTGTGTGTGTGTGTGTGTGTGTGTGTGTGTGTGTGTGTGTGTATGTGTGTGTGTGTGTGTGTGTGTGTGTATATGTGTGTGTATGTGTGTGTGTGTGTGTGTGTGTGTGTGTGTGTGTGTGTGTGTGTGTGTGTGTGTGTGTGTGTGTGTGTGTGTGTGTGTGTGTGTGTGTGTTCACCTAAATCTATCTACAGGATCGAGCTAGGCTCGAAGCCCCGCCTTCCGAACGTTCTTAGATTAAGGCAATGACTCATTTCTCACGCTTTTATTGTATTTACATTTACAACTTTGAATCCAATTGAGCTTCAACATGTACATCTAACTTATTCCATTTATTGACAGCTCTAACACTGAAAAGTTCTTTCTGATGTTTCTATGACTCATTTGAATTTCCAGTTTCCACTTCGATCCCTTGTGCTAGTTTCCACTTCGATCCCTTGTGCTAGTTTCCACTTCGATCCCTTGTGCTAGTTTCCACTTCGATCCCTTGTGACATTTCGATCTCTGTTCCTAGCTTTGAACAACGCTGCTTTCTCTACTTTGTCAATCCTTAACATGTCCCTCCAATCTCTCTTTTGCTCCAGTGTGGTAAAGTCCAGTTCTCTCAATATTTCCTCATAGCTCAGGAGTAAATGCCACTATGTGATGGAGTGCGAAAAGATACGTGAATTCAGAGAAAATTCAATAACAAATGCTCAAGAGATGTGTAAACATTTCATTCAAAATGATCTGCTGACAGAAGTCTTGGCCAAATATTCCCAGTTTATTAACTGTAGGTAGTAACTGAGTGAAAAATTGATTGTTACCTATCCACCGCTTCCCACTGGATAGGGGGGGGAGGGGGGGTTCAGGACAAACATATCAATTGTGACACTAGCTCACCTTATATGCCAGTTGCTTAATTTAGAAACTGTACTTGTGTTCGGTCTCGAGCCCATTGTTGATGTGAACGTTGTGTATTGAATTGTGTAACTAGCTCATCAAGATTGTAACTTGCTTAGCTAAATGAACTGTGGGGTTCAGTCCCTGAGCCCATTATGTGCCTCTGTAACCCTTTCCACTACCGCCCTCAAGATGGGTATGGGGTGCATAATAAATGAACTAAACTAACACACACACACACATCTCCATGATGCAGGATCTTGCAGACACAGATAGTACATACACACGCACACATCAACATGCCATCATTCCCTGGCCATTACCTAACAATAACTGCTTCTACCTCTCCCGGTACTACCAGAGCGGACGTCAGAGTGGCATCCTATCATCTTCAACGTGCCGTTCGGTCAGGCAATCTCCCGGCTGCTGGTGTCGACCCAGGCGCCCTCCGCAGCCGCCTACGTCGCCTTCTTCGTCAATGGTCACGGGTGGACGTTTTATAAATACTTCACCATTGCTGGAGGTCACGACTGGCACATCATCGATATAGTCCAGCCGGTAAGCTGACCAACTCAGAGGCCTGAGTTAATGGTGTAATTGATGCTGCTATTGATGCTGCTACGGTTAAAGCCACATAATGGCTTTTACAGTAACCTTCCACTACAATAAGGTCAGAATGGGATGAAATTCATACTATTTTGACCTTTATTTTACCTGCTACTGACCTCTCTCCTCACTCTCTTATCTTATATATTTGCCTGTACCTTCCTCTCTTCTTTACGGGCTCACCATAGCCCGTGCTACATGGACATTTCATTCTAAGTAGCTAAATCTAAAACAACAACAACAAATCCTCTCTTCTGTTACACGACTTGATACTGGTCCGAAACGTCGTCATTTCTTCACTTTCAGGCGGTTTGGTCATCATAAGGTCTAGGGCTTTTCATTTTCTAGTTGGTTCTACTATTTGCTGGCTTAAGGCAAATCTGTCACACATCTGCAAGAGGTCATTTGTGTGTGACTGTTTATAGAGATTGCTTCCTGGGAGTCTCTCCCTCTGGTATAACTATATTTGACACAGCCTTCCATTTTAGGATACCGTAGGTTGAAGTCACCAGGCAAGATGATGTTCTGGGCTGGGTTTGTGAGGTTTCTAAGCTGTATTCTATTTTCATAAATTGGTCTTTGAACTGCCTAGGATTTGCATCTGGTGACTTATATACAAGGACAATAACCACACTTAGGATCTCTATTTTGATTATCAGAACTTCCACCATATCATTCGTGGAGTTTAGCAACTCAATGCAGATGAGTGTATCCTTAATGTTCAGGCTGAGCCCCACCCTGTAGCCTGTGTTTCCTATCACATCTCAAAAGATTGAATTCTGGTATCCATATCTCAATGTTATAATTGTCCTTTGTGTGTTTCAGTTAAAGTTGCAAACATTTCATTTGCCTCATTTAAGAGACCAGTTATAAAGTGAACTTTGCTTTGCGTGTTGTGATACTTTGTTGGTAATATGAAAGATGTTATATGTGTGTGCAGGTTATGTAAATCACTGATTTGATATCATTTAATTTAGGTAATAATGAAATAATTTTGGTTTATTATGGTCAAAATAGACCTGCTTATAGTTAATTTTTAATTTAAACATCTTAAAATAAATAACTAATGACACGTATGGTATTCAATAGCATATAGGAAAAATAATAATTTTACCGTAATTTAAAGGTGAACGATTAATCCGCATTACCACAGACAACCTGGAAAATAATATGTGTACTAATAATAATAATAATAATAATAATAATAAATAATATGATCATAAAAATAATGACAGAAACCCAGATAATTACAGTAATAACAATTCTTACTTTTGTTTTTCTTCATATACATAACACCATTTCTTTTGACCTTTCTCTTGCACCATTTCCCAACTTCGTCCCTTGGAGTAGAAGAACTCAGCGACGGTGGTGATGGGTCCTGTAGCGGGTATCAACGAGGAACTCAAGCCTGGAAGACTTGCCCATGTGGCCGTCAAGAGCCGGGAGCCTGTGCACTGGGTCTTCTGTTCCTACTCCTGCAGTAAGTGGGTCTCCGGCAGCAGGTGGGTGGGTCTCTCCTGCAGTAGGTGAGTCTCTCCTGCAGTAGGTGGGTCTCTCCTGCAGTAGGTGGGTCTCTCCTGCAGTAGGTGAGTCTCTCCTGCAGTAGGTGGGTCTCTCCTGCAGTAGGTGGGTCTCTTCTGCAGTAGGTGGGTCTCTCCTGCAGTAGGTGGGTCTCTCCTGCAGTAGGTGGGTCTCTCCTGCAGTAGGTGAGTCTCTCCTGCAGTAGGTGGGTCTCTCCTGCAGTAGGTGAGTCTCTCCTGCAGTAGGTGAGTCTCTCCTGCAGTAGGTGGGTCTCTCCTGCAGTAGGTGGGTCTCTCCTGCAGTAGGTGGGTCTCTCCTACAGTAGGTGAGTCTCTCCTGCAGTAGGTGGGTCTCTCCTGCAGTAGGTGAGTCTCTCCTGCAGTAGGTGAGTCTCTCCTACAGTAGGTGAGTCTCTCCTGCAGTAGGTGGGTCTCTCCTGCAGTAGGTGAGTCTCTCCTGCAGTAGGTGAGTCTCTCCTGCAGTAGGTGGGTCTCTCCTGCAGTAGGTGAATCTCTCCTGCAGTAGGTGAGTCTCTCCTGCAGTAGGTGGGTCTCTCCTGCAGTAGGTGAGTCTCTCCTGCAGTAGGTGAGTCTCTCCTGCAGTAGGTGGGTCTCTCCTGCAGTAGGTGAGTCTCTCCTGCAGTAGGTGAGTCTCTCCTGCAGTAGGTGAGTCTCTCCTGCAGTAGGTGAGTCTCCTCCTGGTCTATGTATCACATAACTTGGTGGGACATAGTACTGACCCATGTGGGACTGACCCCTGTGGGACTGACCCCTGTGGGACTGACCCCTGTGGGACTGACCCCTGTGGGACTGGCCCAGGTGGTACTGACCCCTGTGGGACTGACCTCTGTGGGACTGACCCCTGTGGGACTGGCCCAGGTGGTACTGACCCCTGTGGTACTGACCCCTGTGGGACCGGAGCTCCTTTTCTCAATTTCTTCGTAAAAGAAAAGCAATTGTTTTGCCTAACCAGAAACGTACGAACCCAACCAACCCACCTAACCTATCGAGGCCGATTCACAGACCACGTCAATAATACGATTCTTCCATTTTTACAAGTACGTCGCATTTGTTAACGGATTGGTCGATTCCGTAAAGAAATGCGACGTATTAGCCAGAGAGAGAAAAAAGGGTCGAGTGTTCACACATGTCGCCATTGATGTGTTTATTAATATATGAATGTGTTTATTTCCTCACAATTGCATGCAATCAATTAATAATTAAAACACATTCTGCATTGGAGAAGTTTACTACAATTCCATTGTGTTTGAAGGTGAAGAAAGGACCCGATACTTGTGTAAGTTTACTATTAAACCGACTATTTACTAGTTTACTATTTTCGGATGAACCTGCATCCCTATCAGTGTTTACACCACCTAGGTAAAGGATGGAGGTTTATCCGAAAATTCGGTTTAATAATACTTATACAGGTATTGGGTTCTTTTGTTCGCCTTCCTATTCTGGATGTTATTAATGGAATTACAGCCTGGATAATTATGGTGTGTTATATGGTATGTTGTCTTGGTGTTGGTACAGCTCTACCACCACTACCACCATCACCGGCGGCGCTGTGCCCCACCACCACCACCACCAGTGGGGGGAACTCACTGCTTATAGCCACAACCGCAAGCAGCACCAGCGTCAGCAGCAGCACCAACAGCAGTAGCAGCAGCAGCGTCAGCAGCAGCATCAACAGCAGTAGCAGCAGCAGCGTCAGCAGTAGCAGCATCAACAGCAGTAGCAGCAGCAGCGTTAGCAGTAGCAGCACGATCGTCAGCAGTAGCCGCACCAGCAACAGCAGCGTCAGCAGCAGCAGCACCATCACGGCACTAGGAGTGCTGTGTGTCCTCCTGGCCCTCACAACAATAACTCTCGTCGTCTATATCTGCTATTTCGGCGGAAACACACCAAAGACCCAGCAACACCGCCTCACCGGTGAGTTGAGCAACGTCGTGAAACACTTAATATAAACAACACCTTCTGGCCTCGAACCCGCCACCAACATGTGTCTCAATGCTTATTTATGTCTGCAATTTCGAATAATAGCATTGTATTCCTTCAAGTGTGTGAGGGCATGTAAGAGAGTTCACATATAAGTACTTGCAGGGCGAGGTTCAGCTCCTGGGCCTTGCCTTTCTGTAGCCGGTCTATTACAATGGCTCACTATATAAGTCCCAGTTAGCGTATCTCTTTTTGAAAATATGGATAGAGTTAGCTTCAACTCACACCCTTGCTCACTCTACTTCTTTAGTGTTAGAGTAGTGAAGAAGTGTGTCGAGACATTCTTACGGTTATCTAAATTTCTGCTTTTCATCCATGTTCTCTGGTCCTCCGCCTTTTCACGCTCTGCCTTATATTCTCGAAGTTGCATTTTATCCTTCTCTCTTCAAGCGTAGTGAGATCTAATTCCTTCAGCTCTCCCTTGTACTCAATGAGTTCTGGGACCTGTCCTGTAGTTAATCTTTAGATTCCTCTAGTATAAGTTTGGTATTTAAGTGGAGCTTGTAGACTGGGGGTTGTAGACTGGGGCTTGTAGACTGGGGTTTCTACACAGGGGGTTTGTCATTGGGGCTTCTACACTGGAGCTTCTACACTGGAGGCTTCTACATTGAGGTTTCTGCTATAGCCGTTCCTTCCTCATCCTCCATTCCCTTTCTGTCTTCCCCTCTCTGCTCTCCCCTTACTACCATCTTCACAATATCTTTCTCATCCAGCAGATTCTCCAAGAGGGGTAACTTCCCAAGACTCAAGACATCCCCTCAGACAGAAGCACTACTCCGGAGGAGAAGGTCTGGGAGCTAACTCTGGTCAAGGAACTAAAAGTTGCCAAGGCGAACATGAAACAAATAATGTCTACAGCCAATATACCGAACTAGGAGCTACTTGTGCGAACAGTGAAGTAGAAAGAGGGTACTTCAACCGAGCAATAAATGAAGGCGATGATGACATCAGAAGGACTGATCACGGCCTCCGTGGAAAAGAGGAAAGCAGCAGTAAGCTTGGAGAGGAAGAGGGCGGAACGGAAGGCTGCGACAACCATGGAACAGTAGCGAGATACTCGAAAAGAAGTTCTCTCCGTGGGAGCGCTGACAGTGTGTACGATGTTGCCTTTCATTGAGGTCTCATGCTATCTCTCTCTCTCTCTCTCTCTCTCTCTCTCTCATCGACATGTGTACCTGCGGCTACAGCTGTATTCGAAGCTGTAGCTCAAAGTGACTGTAAATTCCTCAGTTGCTTACGAACCTGCGTCTCATGAACCTCTAACTCCTAACTGATCTTGTGCATCTATGACGACGCTAACATTTATCTGGGCTTCACAAAACAACGAATTACTAATATATTATAGCTTAATTACACTAAGAAAACGTTTTTAACTGTTTAATAAAAAGAAAAGAAAAATTATTTCTTAATTTGTCCTCCTTTTTCTTACATTTTTAAATTAGATAAATTTAAGGCCGTATTTTTTTCGAATTCTGGATGAAATATGATGCTTTACTAGTATATATATATATATATATATATATATATATTATATATATATATATATATATTATATATATATATATATATATATATATATATATATATATATATATATATATATATATATATATATATGTCGTACCTAATAGCCAGAACGCACTTCTCAGCCTACTATTCAAGGCCCGATTTGCCTAATAAGCCAAGTTTTCATGAATTAATGTTTTTTCGTCTACCTAACCTACCTAACCTAACCTAACCTAGCTTTTTTTGGCTACCTAACCTAACTTTACCTATAAATATAGGTTAGGTTAGGTTAGGTAGGGTTGGTTAGGTTCGGTCATATATCTACGTTAATTTTAACTCCAATAAAAAAAAATTGACCTCATACATAGAGAAAAGGGTTGCTTTATCATTTCATAAGAAAAAAATTATAGTAAATATATTAATTCAGGAAAACTTGGCTTATTAGGCAAATCGGGCCTTGAATAGTAGGCTGAGAAGTGAGTTCTGGCTACTAGGTACGACATATATATATATATATATATATATATATATATATATATATATATATATATATATATGTGTGTGTGTGTGTGTGAGAGAGAGAGAGAGAGAGAGAGAGAGAGAGAGAGAGAGAGAGAGAGAGAGAGAGAGAGAGAGAGAGAGAGAGAGAGAGAGAGAGAGAGAGAGAGAGAGAGAGAGAGAGAGAGAGAGATTTTTTACATTCTGAATTATTTTATACTCAAACAATATTTATGTGAGGAAAATATAATAAAAAGAGAATATCCCTACAATAGAACTTTTCGGTCAACAAAAGGGAGAAAGAAGCAGTAGCAACAAGCACCTTAACAAATGATAACATGATAACTTTATCAGTAAAGAGGTCCACAGATACTTTCCGCCCTTTATCAATGTGTTATCAGTAATTGCGGAGGGCATCGTCCATACCCCAACCCCCCTCCTCTACACCCTTGCAGCGGACAGTGGTGGTTGAGAAGTGAGGTGGCGACGACTTACTGGCGCTTGGAGCCTGTAGCTACCCTGTAACTACGGCTATAATTAGTGTTAGTTGGAATCTGGAACACTTCCTCGCCTGTGTATCGTTCTGTGTTTCGTTTAATAAATGACACAAAGGTATATTGTAGCAGTGAGCTTTTTTCTGGGCAGTCTAAGGCCTTGATCTAGCCTGAACCAGGAGCAATACATAGCACTCCTCTCAGACTCACTGTAGCAGTATTGCTTGGCCCGGCGTAGACCAGCAATGGACAGTTTATTGGGATTTATAGTGCCTCTAGACAAGCCTGAACCTTCTGTGTGTCGAAGGAAGTTCTCCTTGCCATACGTCTCACCGCCTCGTCCTGAACATGATGCATACATGAACCTGAGTCTTGAAGGACAATGGATCTTCCTCCTCAGTTGTTCCTGGAATTCATGTTCATGGTGCTACACTTCCTAAGATGGCAACTAAGTGCAGTAAAGTTAAACGGATTCGAGTGATATTAAGTACATACTGGTTGACAAGTGCACTCAGGCAGTGGGCACTGAGGAAGACCAGTCTCTGCGTTAAATATTTATATATAGTGTCTAGCGTTGGTTGCGGTGACGTCTTCCGATAATAGCATGATAGGAAACATTATCTTGGGATTCTTGCAGCATCGAAGATGGACGTAGTGTTAATTTTTTATTTTACCAACACCACAATTGTGCCTATGAGAACAGTTTATGATTTCATGTCCAAGAAAAGATCTGAACGATGTTTTGGAATTACAGCAGATCATAATTTAAATATTTATTCAATCCAATCTGAAGAAATTCTAATTCAACTCGCATGGCCCTCAAAGGCACGACAAACGAAGGTTACAAGCCTGACGCATGTCACTCCAGAGTCCAGTCTGGCGACGAGTATGCTTGGTACGACGCCGAGGCCGGACCTTGGGATACTGCAAATAGCGCGGGGAATCTTCGCGGGAGGAGGATGGCGCCAGACGCTCGGCGCAACGTCGAGGCAGGACCCTGAGACTCTGTACATGACGACCATCTCGTCCTTCAGGGACGTCGCCGCTCAGACGGATGAAGTCCCTCGTACCCTCAGTTCCTGGAAAATCCTGAAGACGGAGACCTCCAGTGACATGAGTACTTCGGTGTCCTCGGCTATATCAGACTACATCATCATTGAGACTCGCTCCACGGGGTTCGACGCCTCGACGCAAACTCGAGACGCGCACTTATTCCGGTACACCGATGCCCAGGTGTCTGATATGGTGATGGCGTGGAGGATGCTGACCATCTTCATGCCCTGTACGTGGTACTTGATCATGTACGTGGTCGACCAGTTGACCACGGTGATAGTGGCTGTGGATTTCTGCTCTACGGGCCAGAATTGGTGGTGTGGTCTGACGGTGTCATTCCTCATCCTTCCTAGCTTGATTATCAATGCTTACGCCTACGAGCAGTGAGTATACATTAGTTCTCTCATGTTGTGAGAGTCTGTGTAGTTCTTGTGTTGGGTTTAAGGCCTGCCAGTTTCTGGAAGGTGATTAAGGTTTACCACAATTCCTTACTGACCAATCAGCAGGTATACTTTGGACCTCAACATAATCAGGACTCAATCACCTGTATATATACACCGAGAAGCTGGGTACACTTTGGTATTTATATATAATCACAATATTAAATATTATTAATAGGAAGCTAGTGGTAAGCAGGTACCGTGGTGCCCTGGGTCCGTAGTACCTTGGTACCTTTATACCTCCGGTAATATGGTACCCTGGTATTACAAGACCCTGACACCATGTACCCTGGTACTCCAGTACCCAGTATCCTCAGGGTATCCCTGTACCCCTGGTACTTCGAGATTCTGGCACCTTGGTGGGCTGAGGAGATAAATATGAGATAAGACTAAGATATACATCATCAGTGAGCAATGTCCGGAAATTGCCGCCAATAACAGCATCTACGAATTTCTCTGTCTGTCTACCTGTCTGTCTGTCTGTCTGTCTGTCTGTCTGTCTGTCTGTCTGTCTGTCTGTCTGTCTGTCTGTCTGTCTGTCTGTCTGTCTGTCTCTCTCTCTCTCTCTCTCTCTCTCTCTCTCTCTCTCTCTCTCTCTCTTTCTCTCTCTCTCTCTCTCTCTCTCTCTCTCTCTCTCTCTCTCTCTCTCTCTCTCTCTCTCTCTCTCTTTTAAATAAGACTAGGGTCCGTTAGAAATGTCAGGGAATATTCCTCATGAAACTACAAGCAGGAGCTGTTAACTCACATCTGCCCATCTGAAGCCTGCCCCGAGAGACTCATTTACTTCACGAGACTATTATTTGAATCCATTAGGAATAAACTAGCTTTAATGCTCAGTAACTGTCATACAAGGAACAGGTTAAACCAGGAACCACCGGTGTAGCAGATCTTTCATATGCTCACTTGGCTTGATTTCATCTGTATTAACGTGTTGAGCGAATAAGTTCCAGATGTGAGTTGTGAGCCCCTTGAAGGATGTGTATGTAATAAGAGAGGGGGAAGGGGAATTTTCAGGGGGGAAAACGCCAAGCCATTACGACTATATAGCACTGGGAAGGGGTCAGGATATGGATTTGGGATGGAACGGGAGAAAGGAATGGTGCCCAACCTTCTTGGACAGTCGGGGATTGAACGCCGACCTGCATGAAGCGAGACCATCGCTCTACCGTCCAGCCCAAATGGTTGGTGGGCAGAGCTACTCAGTTCACTTGGGATGTATATTGCTATCTTATTAAGCTAACTTGAGTCAGCCTAGGAATGAGTGATCGCTGATGGAGAGAGATTATTGAGAAAGCATTTCCAATAAATGGTTGATGGCTGAGCGCCTTGTGTTATGGGTGCCTACTTGTGGCTGTCAGTGAAGATGGGCCAGGTCTTGCAGCTGTTGGCACTGATGTTCTGACCAGTGCAACCAGAATGCATTAAGACTAGAGACAGCCTTCTTGCACGTTTCTCAACGTTGTCCAAAATTCTGATGAATGATGGGGAGGGGAAGAGAGGGGCTGGTATTCTAGGATAGCAGTGCAGACTCAAGATACATCATGTAAGGGCTTGCAACCCCTGCTGTCGTGAAGGTCTGAACTTCAACATAAGACTGTAAATCTCTTGGCTGCCTTGCTTGCTAGGCTGAGCACGTGCCTTTTCATGGTCACTGAAGCGTCAAATATCATTCCCAATATGTCGACTTTATCACTAACCACTAGGCTTTTGCCACACATTTTATGCTCGTTCGGTTTACAGTATCATGTTTTTTTTGTTACGTCAACTGTGATTCCTCAGTTGCAAATGTGACCGCCATTATTCATAGAAGATATTCCTGAAAGTTTGTGATTAATGACCTTAATATCACTCGGTATTTTTTATTTTCCACATATAGAGGTTAGAATCCAATCATCAGCATAGGCTTGACCTTCAGGAATGAGGTGTAACAGATCATTAAAAGAGGTATTACACAGGAAAGGACCAAGCACACTACCCTGTGGTACGCTGGCACCAATTGAATGGCTTTCAGATTCTATCCCATTGAGGACTTCTCTTGATATCCGTTCTTGAAGGTAGTTCTTTATTAGCTGTAAAATGGGGCCTGAGATGCATTTTGCTTGTAGCTTTGCTAATAATCCAGAGTGCTATATCCGATCAAAGGCATAGACAATGTTCAGTGCATCTGCACAGCTGATCCAGCGACTGATGCCGCTCAGTGAAGAGATTTACCAAGATATTAACAGCAATCCTTCCCCCTCTCTCAGTCTCTATCTGTCTCTCTCTCCCTTCTATTCTTCTCTGCTCTCTCTCTCTCTCTTCTTCCTTGCACAGGAGTCAAGAAGAAACACAGATGTCAATGAGAGACAGGTATTTAGGTCACGTACAGGTGTTAAGAAGTACAGGTGTCAATGAGAAGTACATGTTTATAGAACATGTATCAAGAACACATATATCACCAGACCGACCCCTAACCTATGTCACCGACAAGTTAATTCGTAGTCAACAGTTGTCGCCACAATGACCTCAAGTTATATGTGTCAGTAGGCTGACTTTCGTCTACTTTGATCGCTAGAGTGACACTAAGCGCTATATGGTTATAACCTAACCTAATCTAGTTGCATCTGAACTTAGTTACAACCTAACCTAGTTGCAACATAATCTAGTTGCAACTTAACCTAGTTACAACCTAACCTAACCTAACCTAATTACAGCGTAACCTAACCTAATTACAGCGTAACCTAACCTAAGTTACAACCTAATCTAACCTAACCTCAAGATAACCTCAAGATAACTTTGTTACAACCTAACTTAAGCCATAACTCTCGCCAGACTGACCCGGCCAGACATCGCCAGCGTGGCTCCTCTCAACAAATGGCTAGCCAGGGTACTGTTCCTGGGCCAAGTCGCTCCCCACTACCTGTAAGTAACCCAACAACTTGTGCTACTGAGTGCTCCATGTCTGTGTTGTGTCCCACTACCTGTTGTTGTTTTAGATTCAGCTACTGGGAACCAAAAGTTGCAAGTAGCACGGGCTATGGTGAGCCCGTAGTGGACTTACCTGGCACAGGAGCGGGGCTGTAACTCTGGCACTACCTGATTGTTGATTGATGAAGATTAAGCCACCCAAGAGGTGGCACGGGCATGAATAGCCCGTTAGGGTACTACCTGTGATACAAGGGTTGAGAATCACTGTTCTAAACTGACATAAGTTATGACCTCCCCGTTTGACTTCAAGTGACACACTGACGTCTAGCCGGGCTGAGGAGCACCATTCCGGTGCCTCAAGCCTGTCACGTGACCCCAAGTCACACACCGATTGGTCATTCCCGGGCTGCAAGCAGCCAGTCATCTGCCCTTATCACATCCGGGATACATGCAAACCCTAGCATGACTGTTGGCGCCAAACTCGCTCACGTGTAACGACTTTTCTCAGTCGTCATGCTAGATATGGTCGACAAGGCTTCTACCTTCCTTTTCACAAAAGATACATTATTCAACACATTTAAAACTAGACATTCTTCCTTCGCCTTCCCTCCCAACACATTCCCGTCCCTCCTCATAGAATACATCACCTCCTTTACTGCAACACAAACCTCTCCCTCCCCACAATATACACCCCTTCCTCCCCACAACATACACTCCTCCCTCACTCGTGGCACTGAACAGTTTCCCAGCAGATCTGTATGGCAGTAACTGCTAGGCCACAGAGGGGCAGTGAACTCAATGCAAAATGAAACCTGTGTGATTTACCCAACAAAGGGATAGTTTTCATTTCTGTTTAATCTTTTCCCAGAATCAGCCGGAAAGTGACTTGGTGTTTCCGTGCCTGGCGAGCCCAGAGCTGGCAGCAGAGGAAGCAGCTTCATCGACATCGGAATCAACAGCAGCAGCAACAACAGCAGCAGCAGCAGCAACAACAGCAGCAGCAGCAACAGCAGCTTCATGATAATGTACTGCAGCAGCAACATCAGCAGCTTCATCAAAATGAACAACAGCAGCAACAACAACAGCAGCAGCAGGAACAGCAGCAGCAGCAGCAGCAGCAACAGCAGCAGCAGGAACAACAGCGGCCCTTAACGTTACGAAAGTCTCCCAAAGTGTTGTGGGAGCAAGCGATGGCCGACACCGAACCAGCAACAGTGAAATGGTTCCACTCCTTGCTGGAGTCGGTGCCTCAGCTCGGCATTCAGTCCTACATAATGATGGCAACACTGCAATCGAGCACGCTAGGTAACTCACTATTCCTTGATTCTGGAAGCGATGGTTATGCTCCGCGTCACTCTATTTTCACTATAGGGCATCATGAGTGTTGGGTAGAGCAGCAGGTGGGTCGTACAGTGAGTCACTATACTCCAGAGGTTCAAGAACAGTTCTTGGACACTATAATGATGGTGAGAGAGATATTTTCACCATAACTCCACTATTCCCTGAGATTATGTAGTCACTATCACCTGACAAGGAGGAGGGGGGGGGGAGACGTCAGCACCTCAGTATCTATCAGCAAATATGATAATGTTTTATTTACAATGATCAAATAATTCATGAGCTCACTAGCACTACGAGGTTGTTTATGACAAACAATAACCTTTGGGTTGTGAAGCTGGAAGATGTACAGGTTTCGTAAATGGCCGAGTTAATGCTTGATAAATCCTGGCCGTGATCTCTCTGCACATACACACTTCACACAGGTCTTGTGACGCTTGGAAGATAAATAAGGTTTACATTGAAATGGAAAATAGGGATCAAAACTGTATATTTAGAGCTGAGGTGAAAGACCTCGCGAACACTGGGACTTCTAGACGACTGATATTAGGGGTTGATGCACGAAAATAATATTATTTGCTTGAAAAATTCATTGTTCCTGTATCAAACCGCGAGCTAGAGAGAGAGAGAGAGAGAGAGAGAGAGAGAGAGAGAGAGAGAGAGAGAGAGAGAGAGAGAGAGAGAGAGAGAGAGAGAGAGAGAGAGAGAGAGAGAGAGAGAGATTATCGACAAACAGAAATAGAGAGAGAGATTATCGACAAACAGAAATAGAGAGAGAGAGATTATCGACAAACAGAAATAGAGAGAGAGAGATTATCGACAAACAGAAATAGAGAGAAAGAGACATAGAAACAGAAAGAGACAAAGAAACAGACATAAATGAGGGTAAAAGCACACACACACACACACACAGTAACTTACTTAACTTACCTTGTAAGTTACAGTGTTGGTACAACGGAGGCCTCGCCTCATGCAGGTCGGCGTTCAATCCTCGAAGGAGCCTTGTCCTGATATTCTCTTCCAATTGTTATTTTTGAGGGAGCCGGTCGGCCGAGCTGACAGCACACTGGAATTGTGATCCTGTGGTCCCGGGTTCGATCTCGGGCGCTGGCGAGAAACAATGGGCAGCGTTTTTGTACAGTCAGTATGGTCTAGTTGGTATAGTACTGGATACGCTAAGGTTCATGGAGCCCTGACTGTCTGGTTTCGAATCCTACAGGGGTGAGAGGTTTGCGGCTATATATATTTTTAGAAGGTGGTGGAGGCCAAGACCGTCAGTAGTTTCAAAGCATTATATGACAAAGAGTGCTGGGAAGACGGGACACCACGAGCGTAGCTCTCATCCTGTAACTACACTTAGGTAATTACACTTAGGTAATTACACACACACACACACACACACACACACACACACACACACACACACACACACACACACACACACACACACACACACACACACTCACACACTCACACATACAAAACAAAGACAAAACCATAGTGACAGAGCCAGATGCCTTGAAATTCTATTTGACGACAGTCAGACTTGACAAATACACAAGCCGAGGATCCTCTTAAATGTTGAATGGTTTACTCTCGAAAATATTTCACGTGTTTTATTTTGATGTACCATGAAAACATCTGAGATACCTCGGGTGTATTTTGAAAGGGAAGGGGGGAAGGAAGGGAAGGAAGGGAAGGGAAGGGAAGGGAAGGGAAGGGAAGGGAAGGGAAGGCGAGAAACATTTCTAGCATAAGAGAAACTATCTAGGTGATTGTTGTAATGCTATCCAGGTGATTGTTGTAATGCTATCCAGGTGATTGTTGTAATGCTATCCAGGTGATTGTTGTAATGCTATCCAGGTGATTGTTGTAATGCTATCTAGGTGATTGTTGTAATGCTATCTAGATGATTGTTGTGAAGCTAACTACGTGATTGATGGAACACTATCCAGGTGATTGTTGGAACGCTCTCTAGGTGATTGTTGGGACGTTATCCCACTGATTGTTGGTGTCAAACCGTTAGTGACAACTGTGTCTCCGTAAGTATAGTGACTATGGTGTCACTATCGGCACTGCAGCTTGTATTTCGAGAAGCATGACAGCGATGGTGTACCACAGTGTATAGTGACCATGGTGCCTACGAAGGCAAGGTGGCTATGGTACCTCTCCACGTATGGTGATCTGGGAAGTGACTATATGATGTCTCGACGGGACGGATGAGTATGGTGAGCTAGACCTCACTATCGCGTAGTCACTGATAGGTAAAGTAAGGTCACCCAAGAGGTGGCATGGGCATGAATAGCCCGTGAGGCAGGCAAGTATGGTGTGTCTCTTCCAGGTATAGTGATTATGGTGTTTCCCCCCCCCCGCAGGTTCGTGGCAATGCTGCCTTAGCAGCCAGTGTGGTGCTCAGTCTGACGTCTGCTTCATCTGGTCTGGCGTCTGTGCTGAGTGACAGGGCGTGGGAACGCGTGGCAGCATCCATGGCTATCTTCCTCACGCTGGGTGAGTCTGGTGAGGGAGCAGACGAGGAGTCACACTAACGTGGCTGAAATATGTTGACCAAACCACACACTAGAAAGTGAAGAGACGACGACGTGTTTCGGTCCGTCCGGGAAACATTCTCAAGTCGATTGTGATAGGATTGATTAGCATAGTCGATTGAATGACAGGATTGATAATCAACTAGAGAATGGTTCAGGACGGACCGAAACGTCGTTGTCCCTTCACTTTCTAGTGGCTGGTGAGTGTGTATGTGTGTGTGTGTGTGTGTGTGTGTGTGTGTGTGTGTGTGTGTGTGTGTGTGTGTGTGTGTGTGTGTACTCACTTCACCTAGCTGTGCTTGCGAGGGGGGGGGAGGGGGTTGAGCTTCGGCTCTTTGGTCCCGCCTCTCAACTGTCAATTTTCTGGTGTACAGATTCAAGAGCTTCTCGAGCTCTATCATATCTACATTTGAAACTGTGTATGGAGTCAGCCTCCACCAGCCTCCTCCACTGCCTAGGTATGTGTGTGTGTGAGCATTGAGATATTCCGTTTTATTTACCTTATATAGTCTTAATATCTGCAGGAAATAATACCTTTATCTACATAGTATAACACCTTTATCTACATAGTTATTATATATCTTATTCTGCACACAATAGAATCAAAACAACGTGATATATATGTATGATCATAATCTTTGAATTTCAACTGTCTTGTTCCGTATAAAGATTAAAGCTAAATTATTAAATTATTTCAAGTTGCAACAAAATTTCTTTGTGAATGTATGCTGCATATAATGATATGTACATACGGTGTTCAATGCATGACTTCTCGCATGTGAGTATGCGTATATTTACATATGATGATGTGATATACGAGTTTAGTGCTCCAGCAGACTCATCATTATTGAAACATTTATGTTTCATTACCTACGACTATACAACTCATTGGAGGGATATCAAGATAGGAAAGTAGCTCCCAGCTACTTGTCCTCATATCCAAGCTCATTATTTTTTTCATATCCCAGTTCCTTGTCCTCATATCCCAGCTCATTAATTGTTCTCATATCCAAGCTCATTAATTTTTCATCTCATTGTACCCATATCCGTTCCATATACTGTATAGCCATATTGGCTAAGCATTTTCTAGGCATATTGCTAAGCATATATATATATATATATATATATATATATATATATATATATATATATATATATATATATATATATATATATATATATATATATATATATATATATTATTAAATATGACCGAAAAAGTAAGATTAATAATTCTAACACGAATTTTCTCAATCTTTCGTACATTTCTTTTCACTGTTGGAGGTAAATCAAAAATCAATTCTCCAAAATTCATTTTTATTTCTAGTCTGACGCGACACGAGCGCGTTTCGTAAAACTTATTACATTTTCAAAGACTTTAGTTCACAAATACACAACTGAATAGAACTTACGCATCTCCGATTTTATATCTACATTTGAGTGAGGTGGAATGGGTGATGTGGCATTAACACAAGACAGAACAAGATGTGGCATTAATAGGGTATTCATTTCATCAACACAAGACAGAACAAGAGTATTAATAGGGTATTAATTTCATCAACACAAGACAGAACACGAAACAATGGATATTGAATAGAAGTGTTTGTAGAAAGCCTATTGGTCCATATTTCTTGATGCTTCTATATTGGAGCGGAGTCTTGAGGTGGGTAGAATATAGTTGTGCAATAATTGGCTGTTGATTGCTGGTGTTGACTTCTTGATGTGTAGTGCCTCGCAAACGTCAAGCCGCCTGCTATCGCTGTATCTATCGATGATTTCTGTGTTGTTTACTAGGATTTCTCTGGCGATGGTTTGGTTGTGGGAAGAGATTATATGTTCCTTAATGGAGCCCTGTTGCTTATGCATAAGCAACAGGGCTCCACCTCACTCAAATGTAGATATAAAATCGGAGATGCGTAAGTTCTATTCAGTTGTGTATTTGTGAACTAAAGTCTTTGAAAATGTAATAAGTTTTACGAAACGCGCTCGTGTCGCGTCAGACTAGAAATAAAAATGAATTTTGGAGAATTGATTTTTGATTTACCTCCAACAGTGAAAAGAAATGTACGAAAGATTGAGAAAATTCGTGTTAGAATTATTAATCTTACTTTTTCGGTCATATTTAATAATATATGTCTACAGGAAAGACTGCTACCAAAATATACTAATATATATATATATATATATATATATATATATATATATATATATATATATATATATATATATATATATATATATAATGGATGACTCTAGCACATACATCTCCGCATTCTTTTCTCTCTCTGTCTTGTTTCTATATTCATCACATGTTCTCAAATACTTCCTCTCTACTCCACCCCTTCCCCCTGCACACCACCACCACCTTCACCACCTACGTCATATATTTCCTCCCTCCCCGCAGGTTCCCGGGTGCTGGTGTGTGGCGGAGTGGGCACCATCCACCCGGCCCTCTGGTTCGCCCCGGTAGCCTCCGCCACGCTGCTGGGCTTCGTCACCAAGATCTCGGAGTCCAAGGAGGTCACCCTCGCCGCCATCGTCACCAAGATGCACAAATACGCCTTCGAGGCCTTCGTGATGGCGGCGGTGTGTCCGCCCTTCAACGCCGTGGGGCTGTTCGCCTCGGCTCCCTACGTGCTGGCTGGGCTCTGCTTCCTCCTCCTGGAGCCCGGAGAGTTTGTCAACATTACTGTGTTCATATTTTCTATCCTCGGCCAGAGTATCTGGCTCGTTGTTGGCTTTTTCGTTACCAATTGATATTTTGCTCTCATCCGTTTTTATGGCTTTAAAGCTAAATCAATGTTTTTTTTTTTGTATTCCTGTTTGCTATATATAAATAAAACGTGTTCTTGTTAGCAATTTAACCGTCTCGAACTCTTCGTAAATACTATTAAACTATTTTTCAGCTAAAAATTGGTTTTTATAATAATATTCTTATATTTTAAACAAAAGTGGTCCACTGATTTAGTATCTTGCAAATATAATCTATATCTATAAAACAGACTGAATGTCTGTTTTATATCTAAAGCTCGAGGCCTGACGCTTGGAGCTAGCTTCACCCAGGTTCCCCAGGGTAATTGATGACGGGTATGTGACCAACATGGGCGGATTGAGGTTGACCCTTACTAACCTACTAAAAGTAGGGGGGGGGGGCTACCATGGTTGACCACCACGAGATCGGTGAAAAGTGGCTGCTCGAGTCTCCTAGAATTCATATTCTTTTACTTATAATAAGTAAATAGGTTCTAAGTTCTTTTACTTATAAAACAACACATAAGGTGTGTTGCCAATAGCTACACCCAGGGTTTACTTTGCGGGTATGTTGATGGCTACAACCAAGGTTTACAGTATTGCTATATTACCAGCTACAACTAAAGTTTACTTTAAAGCTATACTACTGGCTACGAGGAAAGTTTACTGTATGCCACTGCCACTGCCTACAAGCAGCCACTTTAATATGTAAAAAATATGCATAAATTGCATGAAATGTATGAAATCAATATGTGCAGGAAATGAACGGGTTGCAGGCCCGGATCACACGAGCCAAAACTGAAAAAATATTGCAACATGCAAATCCAGCAGTGCAGTGACCACCTTCCGAGCAAGAAGGACAACCCAAAACTCTGCAGCAAGAAGGTTCATGCATCAGAAAGGTCACCACAGGCAAGACGATCATGGAAGACGGTAAAATAAAAAAAAGGAATTCAGTTTAAAATGTAGGAATACATTTTAAAAAAGTTCAAGGAAACGTCTTAAATATAGAAACATTATCGTAAATATAGGAATATAGTCTTAAGAATAGAAATACAGTCCACATTTAGAAATACAAAGATACAGTTAGCGTGTCAGAAATGCAGTCTGACCCTCTAAAATCACTAATGTCTAAAATGATGAAATACAAATACTGGGGGGGTGTCAATCACTCAAACACCCAGCAGTAACTGCCGAGTGTACTTGGTGATTGTAAGTGATTAAGAACATAAGAACAAAGGTAACTGCAGAAGGCCTATTGGCCCATACGAGGCAGCTCCTATCTATAACCACCCAATCCCACTCATATACTTGTCCAACCCGCGCTTGAAACAATCGAGGGACCCCACCTCCACCACGTTACGCGGCAATTGGCTCCACAAATCAACAACCCTGTTACTGAACCAGTATTTACCCAAGTCTTTCCTAAATCTAAACTTATCATATTTATACCCATTGTTCGGTTGATTGTAACTGTCCACTAACTCACTCCATTCCTCTGCTTTTCTCCTGTCTGCAAATTTACATATTTACAGATACAGAGCATTGCAAACCCATATTGATTCCGCAAGTAAATAAGCCTTTTTGAATAAAACAGAATTCACAGATGATTATAAACTCATTACAGTTAGTGTCGTATTAATTCGTCGAGGCCTCAAAGGTATAATCAACAAATTGCTAACTCCTGGGATTGCAGCTATGATAATCACATGCTTTCATTACAGAAAAATACTGCTATGTTGTTCAAAGTGAAAGCCCAGGTTATGCTGAGCAGGATAATGCTCTTGTGAAGCCCGGCTGGACGGCAGCAGGCCAGGACGGACTGCAGCAGGCCATGGTGGCCGGCAGCAGGCCAGGACGGACTGCAGCAGGCCATGATGGCCGGCAGCAGGCCAGGACGGACTGCAGCAGGCCAGAATAGACTGTAGCAGGCCATGGTGGCCGGCAGCAGGCCAGGACGGACTGCAGCAGGCCATGGTGGCCGGCAGCAGGCCATGGTGGCCGGCAGCAGGCCATGGACGGACTGCAGCAGGCCAGGACGGACTGCAGCAGGCCAGAACGGCCGGCAGCAGGCCAGGACGGACTGCAGCAGGCCAGAATAGACTGTAGCAGGCCAGAGTGAAAGGCAGCTCAATGTGTTTTTCATTTACAACAAAGGAAGGGGGGGAGGGGGAATGTTGGCGATTGAATTAACGAGCAATTAGCCATTGTCTACAACCCTCCCAAGCAAATCTGTGCTTTAACTGCCGCCGATGTGATTGGCAATAACGTGGGTGAAGACATGATGACCAAACCACTCACAACAAGATGCACGGGCTCACCATAGCCCGTGCTACTTGGAACTTTTTGTTCCAGGTAGTGAATCTTAAACAACAACAACCACAAGATGGAGAGACGACGACGTTTCGGTCCGTCCTGAACCACTGTCAAGTAGGGTGATGGAACGTAGAGTGGAAGAGACAAATTTAATTGATTTTTCTTCCTTTTTTTTAACTTTTTCTTATCCTATTTTTATCTTTTTCTCATCCTATTCCTCTTCCTTTTTTTCCTTAATTCTTATCTTTACTTTACCCAAGTTTCTTACTCTTTCCCCTTTTCTTTTAGTCTTACCTTCCCCCTTGTTCTTACCTTCTTATTCTTTCCTTTCAAATGCCCAACCACTTGGGCTGGACGGTGGAGCGACGGTCTCGCGTCATACCGGTCAGTGTTCAATCCCCGACCGTCCTACAAGTGGTTGGGCATCCATTCCTTTCTCACCCGTCCCATCCCAAATCCTTATCCTGACTCCCTTCCCAGTGCTGTATAGTCGTAATGGCTTGGCGCTTCTTGGTTACAAGTGCTGCTGGGAGGTAATAAACCCAATAGTTAAAGAATGTCATATCTGTGGTACAGAAGCAGAGGCGCCACTATTACACTACTTACTGGAATGTGAAGCTTACTGAAGCCCTGCGCATCAAACTACAACATTAATCCAACGACATGTCGAATGCTGTCATTAGCAGCATGCTGCTAATGATAGCAGCCTGTGGAATGTGCTGGCTGCACATTCCACAGCCACTACAATGATTAGAAAAGCTGTTGAAGAATGGGATTCACTAGTGAACATTCTGAACCTACATCCGCCATCAAGATAATGTTATTAAAACAAGAATAAAACAGAAGCGAAAAAGAAACAGGGAAAAAGGAGGAAACCCCACCTCCATTTAATACTTTAACCCAAATATCAGAGTAACAAGGTTATCGCGAATAACCGAACTCAATTACGGGCTCACCATAAGCCCGTGCTACATGGACATTTCGTTCTGAGTAGCTAAATCTAAAACAACAACAACTCTTTCGATATGGGCTATTCATGCCCGTGCCACCTCTTGGGTGACTTAATCTTCCTCAATCAATCAATCACCGAAACGTTGTTATTTCTTCATTTTCCTGATGTGTGGTCATGGTCACTTGTGCTTTAACAATTCATGAAAATTTTTTGTGTTCAATGACATCAAAAGATTTGGAAGCATCAACAACAGTGATATTTTTCCTGCTCTGATAAAGTAATTTTGGGGTAGCTTGTAAGAAAAAGTATTTGTTTACGATACTGCCTGCATGTGGATGTCGGATGACAATATTGACAACACGAGTTTGGCTTTGATGTCCTCGGGAGACAATAATCAGACGGCGCCTCTGAACGACTCACGCGAGAGAGAGGAAGATTAAGCCATCCAAAAGGTGGCACGGGCATGAATAGCCTGTAAGTGGTGGCCCTTTTGAGCCATTACCAGTATCAATAGATGATACTGGAGATCTGTGGAGGTGCGACTGCACCCTGCGTGACGGGAGATGTCTCCCGTCACGACTCACACGAGTGGTTTCTACCTTCATCACTTTACGGGCTATTCATGCCTGTGCCACCCCTTGTGTGTGGCTTAATCTTTATCAATCAATCAGCTTCATCACGACCTTCAAGGCCCAACCCGACCACTGAACCAATAGATTGCGTTGCAGGCGACGAGTCACAATAACGTGGCTAAAGTATGATGACCCTACCACACACTAGAATGTGAAGGGACGACGACGTTTCGGTCCGTCCTGGACCATTCTCAAGTCGATTGAGAGCTATCAATAGATTGCGTTGTTTACCATATCGCAACCAACGTTTCAAATGCAATCGATTCTTTAGTGCGTCGGACTCGACGGGTCGAATAGGTTGCTTGGAGTCGTACGTTTCTGGTTAATATTAAAGGATGGATTAAAGGAACCAGGTAATTGGTTCCATAAATCAACAATCCAGTTTCCAAACCAGTATTTACCAAGTAACATCAGGTCTGAAAATCTTATCTAATGCAATAATCACAAATGCAATTCGTTCCCATTAAAAAAAAGTCTTCTTAGATTCAAGTATATCTTAAACTAGACTTATACTGTCAGATGAAGATTGCAGTAAGGAGACGGGGGACTTATACATCTGACTCTCCACCTGTATATGTGGAGTTCACGTGTTATATGTGTATCAGTTCATACACCTGCATGTTAATACATCCCTGCCCTTTCATTCATACATGTCAAAACCCACATATGTTTACACCTGTAGCCATATTTTTATCTATACTTCTATCAATATCAATACCAAACATGTGCACTGTACTGTAACTTACCACGCGTCTACACCTCTGTACTGGAAATGTGTCTGTATCGCTGCTGTATCACCTGTACCTTCGTCTGTAATTAGGCAAATGCAACTTGAATTTGCAATAAATTCAAGCTAGTGTCTCCTGTGGAAGTCCAACGAGACTATTGCATTAGTTACTCACATGCAAATGAACCCAAATTATAATTTCAGATGGAATAAAAATCCAGTCGCATGCTTTGAGGCCTGTGTGTCTGATGTGCACCCACCCACCCACACACGCACGCACGCACGCACGCTTTCAACAGCACTCTCACACACACTCACTCACACACTTTTTAACAGTACTCACGCACTCTAATTTACCAGCACTCTCACCTTCTTCCTCGCCGTTGAACTCACTTGCATACTCACACACACACACTCTTTTTCACACTCAAGCACTAACGCACACTATTGCATTAGTTTGCACTCACGCTCGCCGAACAGTCCTTCAGCCTCTGTTAACATGCAATCAATTTCACACTCTGCCACTCACTCAACGGTAGAGCGCACGCAACCTTCCCACACACACACTCGCAGTAATGCATCTCTCACTCGCATGTACTTTAAACACTAATATATTTGTTTCTCTCTGTCTCTCTCTGTCTCTCTCTGTCTCTCTCTCTCTCTCTGTCTCTCTCTCTCTCTCTCTCTCTCTCTCTCTCTCTCTCTCTCTCTCTCTCTCTCTCTCTCTCTCTCTCTCTCTCTCTCTCTCTCTCTCTCTCTGTCTCTCTCTGTCTGTCTCTCTCTCTCTCTCTCTCTCTTTCTCTCTCTCTCTCCCTTCTCCCCATACAATGCAGAGTTACCTTTGAATTGCCTAACGTTATCAGCAAGTTCACGAAAATTCACTCATTAAACTGAATTTACATTTATTAAAATTTAATTACGACTAAGGAACTTTTTGGAAACCTTCGTGACACCCTTTCGTGTGTATGCAGCTCTGTCGTAAAACCCCATCCTGAAAAAGCCCAAAACTAAACTAGAAATATTTTAGAGGTATGAAACATGGTTCGTTCTCCAGGTGAGGAAATTGAGTTACGTGAAAATACTAAAGGAACTTTGGAAACAGAGGGGACATGATAACGACGTATAACATTTTAAGGGTACCTGATGAAATAATGAAAAAGATAAAGAAGCAATGTTCAAAAGTGAGGAACAACAGGGGAACAAAAGCTAAAGATATATATGACTCAAATGCCAGAACAAAAAATTATACAAGTTCGAGAATTACATAAATGTAGAAAGTTAGGAGTAGTAATTTATTGTACAGATTTAGGTGTAATAATGATAACAAAATATGAAGTAAGAGTTATTTATAAAAGACAAAACAGAAATACAGAGCTTTAGAGCTGGTGTTGGCTCTGCAAAGAATAGTAAGTTGACAACACAAAGCAGCCTTGTATAAAGCTAAGAATATCAATATGAGAGGCATAGATGTAAGCTAGAGATACAGAAAAGAACGTTCTTTTGACTATGTCGTGTCGTAGTCGTCTAGAGCACCTGGGAATACCCAGTGCCTCACGTTATTGTGCCTCATCGTGTGCATATATATGTATGTATTCTCCATGACATTCACCTGGGCTGTATGGGGTCTCGAACCATGGACCCCCACGGCTCCTTTTTGAAGAAACGTTCCTTTTTTAAGACTACTCATAGCCCAGTCGATAGAGCTCCGGCCTCACACGCCTGGGGGTTCGAGACCCATACAGCCTAGGTGAATGGAATGTTTATTTCCACGGAAGTGTGGATGACAATTTTTATGTATTCTCCACTTTCCTCAGTGACACGTCCAGCAGTTACATTCTGCTGTATACCAGCTTGCTCTTATTGTCTTTTCTCCCAATGCTGACTTCATTGTTTTCAAGCCAATTGGCCATTACTGAAGCCTGCCTGCTAGGATACACCGCCGACATGCGAACAAATGCTACAAACACATGTGCTCACCATTCTCCCCCCCCCCCCCAAGTCGATGAGCCTACAGAACACGTAAAACTTTTGATCAGTCCGGCCTCATCAACAAAGGCCAAATGTGCGTTCATCCAACCGCCAAACCCCCCCTGTTTATGAAAGACAAACCTTACACATACGACTCCAAACTACGTTCGAACGGTTCGAACTTTTCTCGAACACGGCTTCACTCTTTTTGACTGTTGAATTTGCACTTCCAAATGCTTCGCCCACGCAATGCAAATACAAATGTCAGTAGAACCACTACACCTAACCTGACCTATGCTAGACTTAACTATACACAAGATCATAATATACATTAAGTTATTTTATATAAATATCGGTTTTGATTAGACAGTTCGTTAAAAATAACGAATGCGTTCATAGAGTCTGCTACAGCTTGGAAAATCATAGCCAAAGGACGGGTTGTTTTTTCTCTATTCGAGAATTTCTCTTGTGTTTACACGTCGATGAACTGTAGAAAGTCCCCATTGCATTTCAATTGTTGCAACTTGACAATACTTGCTCCACGGATTTTACACAGGCGAAAAGCCCAGAATTATAGCCAAAAAGGCATCAGCATTCTCCTGCTCAAGGACATCAAAGTAACTGAAAACACAGCCATTAAGGCTTTCAGTTTGAAGGTTTCATACGATGTCTGTTGAGAAATATAACTTGGATTTTATGTTAGCCTTTGTCAGTCTAATTTGTTGAAGTTTATTTCGGGGAAGCGACCAATCAAGGCACGTCCATCTCCACTTCCACCCTACTTGTATCCACACACACACACACACACACACACACACACACACACACACACACACACACACACACACACACACACAGCGACTGCTATACAAACTTGAGAGGCAGGCAGGAGTAAGCGGAAAGGCCCTAGTATGGGTGAAGAACTACCTAACAGGAAGGAGCCAGAGGGTAATGGTAAGGGGCGAAAAGTCGGACTGGCGAACAGTAACAAGTGGAGTACCTCAAGGATCGGTGCTGGGACCAATCCTCTTTCTAATTTACGTAAATGATATGTTTACAGGAGTGGAATCATACATGTCAATGTTTGCAGATGACGCAAAATTAATGAGAAGAGTTGTGACAGACGAGGATTGTAGGATCCTCCAAGAGGACTTACACAGGCTGCAGAGATGGTCAGAGAAATGGCTACTGGAGTTTAACACCAGTAAATGTAAAGTTATGGAAATGGGATCAGGTGACAGGAGACCAAAGGGACAGTACACAATGAAGGGGAACAGCCTACCTGTAACGATTCGAGAAAGAGACCTGGGAGTGGATGTGACACCCAATCTAACTCCTGAGGCACATATAAATAGGATAACGACAGCAGCGTACTCTACACTGGCGAAAATTAGAACTTCATTCAGAAACCTAAATGAGGAAGCTTTTAGGGCGCTTTACACTGCCTACGTGAGACCCGTCTTAGAGTATGCCGCGCCATCATGGAGCCCCCACCTGAAGAAACACATAAAGAAACTGGAGAAGGTTCAGAGGTTTGCGACGAGGCTTGTCCCAGAGCTACGAGGGATGGGATATGAAGAGCGGCTGAAGGAACTGAACCTTACGACACTAGAGAAAAGAAGGGAGAGAGGAGATATGATAGGGACATATAAAATACTCAGGGGAATTGACAAAGTGGAAATAGATCAAATGTTCACACGTAATAATAACAGAACGAGGGGACATGGGTGGAAACTGGAAACTCAGATGAGTCACAGAGATGTTAGGAAGTTTTCTTTTAGCGTGAGAGTAGTAGAAAAATGGAATGCACTTGGGGAACAGGTTGTGGAAGCAAATACTATTCATACTTTTAAAACTAGGTATGATAGGGAAATGGGACAGGAGTCATTGCTGTAAACAACCGATAGCTAGAAAGGCGGGATCCAAGAGTCAATGCTCGATCCTGCAAGCACATATAGGTGAGTACATATAGGTGAGTACACACACACACACACACACAGGGCACACCTGTGTTCAGGTTAGTTCAGTATGCAGCCGCACAGCAATGGTCCGGAGTCGTTGCTATTTAGCTGTTGTTATAGTGCCACTTGATGGACATTAACGTAACGTAAACTCGATGTTGTAGTAGTTTATTTATTTAGTTAAGTGAGAAGGTGGTGGAGGCCAAGACCGTCAGTAGTTTCAAAAGGTTATATGACAAAGAGTGTTGGGAAGACGGGACACCACGAGCGTAGCTCTCATCCTGTAACTACACTTAGGTAATTACACTTAGGTAATTACACACACACACACACACACACACACACACACACACACACACACACACACACACACCAAAGCTGACTAGAATGATAAAGAATGTAATATTCCTGAAGGAATAGCAAGAAGACAATATGACAAAAGTGGAAATGGTGAAGTGGCACTGCTTATCAAATTATGTAAAGTTTGAGAAAATGAAAAGAACTTGGCAGGAGCAAATAGAAATGAAAACTGCATTACAGAAGTAATAGAAAATGGCAGAGGGGAGAGAGGGGCAATGTGCATGATGTTCTGTAGAAAGGTAATGTATATATAAATACAAAAATCTACAAGAGTTCTTTCATTCTTGTACAGCCACTAGCACGCATAGCGTTTCCGGCAGGTTCTTAATCCTAATTTAATTGCGTTCCCGCTACCCACACCACGCGCGCCCCCGCCGCCCACACCACGCGCGCCCCCGCTACCCACACCACGCGCGCCCCCGCTACCCACACCACGCGCGCCCCCGCTACCCACACCACGCACGCCCCCGCTACCCACACTACGCGCGCCACCGCTACCCACACCACGCACGCCCCCGCTACCCACACCACGCGCGCCTCCGCTACCCACACCACGCGCGCCTCCGCTACCCACACCACGCACGCCTCCGCTACCCACACCACGCAAGCTTCCGTCCACCTCAACTCTTCAAAAAAAGGCTGGACTCTTCCTGTTACTGCGATCCAATTAATCTCGCTTTTTCACCTTCTTTTCTTATAATAGTCGGTAAAGAGAGGACAGAGAGAGGTGCAGTGACACCTGATGAGTAAGTCTGCGAAGGGAGGTCGGCTTGGCGGCAAAGGCGTAGGCTTGCTGGTAAAGAGGAACCGGCTTGGCGACGAAGGAGGTGTCTGGCGACGTAGGGCAGAGGTGGCAACGCTAAAGACGGCACATGTTTGTGCTCTTAGTCGCAAAACACGGCGACACAACAATGGAGTCTTGAAGAGGAAGGTTGCAGACCAACAGGAGCCAGGAGACCGTCGGGTCTAAAGTACAGGACGCTTTGATCTCGACACCCACGTGACTACGAAGACAAAGCAGGCGCTGTCAGGGAACGGAGGCGCCCGCTTGTTCGCCCACACGCTACGGGACTGAATATATTGCCGGCAGAGATGGACACAGGTGGAATAAGTAAGTATCAAAAGGCAGGTGGAAGGAACCACCGCACGTACACGCTGCCCGGGTCAGTGCAGCCAAACAACACCACCGTAATCGAAATCGATGGCAGCGGCTTTTGTCGGTATAATAGAAATCAGGACATTGGTGTCCTATTTTTCCCTTATCTTATGACACAACAACAACAGCGTTATGGCACGCACTCATGACACCTCAACAACACCGTCATGACACTCATAACACCTCTACAACAGCGCCATGACACTCATAACACCTTAACAACAATCAACTGCCTCAGACCCGTTACTAGTCAACAAAATCAGCCATTAGAACCGTGCAAATATCAACACTGTAAATATGCTCAAGATACAAGCACTGTAAATATTCTTTTAACTCTCTATCCCTCTGGATTTTATTCCCATCTTTTCGCCTATCCTAACTCACTCTTCCATCCCATCTTCCTCATCCCCTCCCCTCTCTATTCTTCTTTTCAGCTATCCTTCAAACCTTTCTTACAATCATGCCCCTTCATTCCGACTATTCCTCTCGTCTCGTTCTATCCCTCCCTACCATCCTTATGATCCTTCCTTAACTTTCCCATCAGACCTTCCCTCGCCTTTAAATTGAACCCTCTCTCTCTCTCTCTCTCTCTCTCTCTCTCTCTCTCTCTCTCTCTCTCTCTCTCTCTCTCTCTCTCTCTCTCTCTCTCTCTCTCTCTCTCTCTCTCTCCTCTTTCCCTCTCCTTATCACTCAGCTTCCTTCCTGCTCTTTTTTCCAGTCCCTTCTATTTATGTTTCCCTCCATTTACCTTTCTTTGCCCCTTCCCTCCACCTTCCCTTCCCTCCAGGGAGCCGGTCGGCCGAGCGGACAGCACGCTGGACTTGTGATCCTGTGGTCCTGGGTTCGATCCCAGGCGCCGGCGAGAAACAATGGGCAGAGTTTCTTTCACCCTATGCCCCTGTTACCTAGCAGTAAAATAGGTACCTGGGTGTTAGTCAGCTGTCACGGGCTGCTTCCTGGGGGTGGAGGCCTGGTCGAGGACCGGGCCACGGGGACACTAAAGCCTCGAAATCATCTCAAGATAACCTCAAGATAGCCCGTGAGTAGTGAGGATGTAGACAGAGCCCGTGAGTAGTGAAGGTGTAGAGGTAGCCCATGAGTAGTGAGGATGTAGACGGAGCCCGTGAGTAGTGAGGGTGTAGACGGAGCCCGTGAGTAGTGAGGATATAGATGGATACCGTGAGCAGTGAGGATGCATACGGGACCAGTGAGAATGACGCACAGAGCCCATGAGTAGTGAACACGAAGATGTTAGTCATGCACTTGGGTTCTGTCTGCATCCCCGCTACTATTTCTGACTCTACAGAAGGGTTGACTGGTCTCTGGTAATCTAACACACCATTCTACATGGTGGGATGGTGTGTTAGGTTAGGTTTATCAAAATATTGAAGCTATAAATGGGATCGAACCCACATTCCTGAACCCCTCGGGCATGCACACTACCCACAGGACCATGACGGGGCTAAATAAATATCTCAACCAAATCACACGTCCTTCTACTTTCAATGTGCACTTTTCAGTCATTATTGATTATTAGGACATTAAAGAATGGTAATCAATTGGCTTTCGTTTTCTCTTGTATTAATTAAACAAAAGAGGATTCATTCTCTCAGAAAACTCTATCTCACTGTTTCTTCCCATCCTCAATTCTGAACTTAATATGTAGAGAAACTCCAGTTAGCAAGTAAAATTCAAGCTATTATGACTATAATACTTGGACGAGATCAGGATAAGTATTTGGGATGGGATGGGGGGAGGGGGAAGGAATTGTGGACATCCTCTTGGATGGTTGGGAATTGAACGCTGACCTGCATGAAGCGAGACCGTCGTTCTACCGTCCAGCCCAAGTGGTTGGGTTTATGTTTTGGGAGTCCTTTAATAATAAATGATGAAACTATATGGGCTTAGGCCATAGAGTTTCTCCACATATCATCTCCGTCAACTTCATGAAGCCCCTTTTGGGGGTGGGGGGCATCAGGGCAGATCCCATCCATCTCCCTACACCCACCAGTCACCCTACAAAGTTTGGTGAGGCTAGCCCCAAGCGTCTGGCTTCGATTGATGGATATGGACAGAGACATATATATACTCTTTCATAGTTTTAAAATATGTTTCAGCTGAAAGGTACTCAACTACTTTAACTAGTCAGTACACTGACAGCCTCACTTCTTACAGGCCGCTGTTCGATCCCAGAAAGGTCCAAGCAGTTGGACTCCATTCCTTCCCTCTGTCCTATCCCAGATCCTTATATATCACTTCCAAGAGCTGGCTTAATTAGTGCTTTCTTAAAATTACCTCATCTGAAAAGTTCCATTCAATTTCTCTCCTTGTATCTACGACAAAAATCTCTCTCTCTCTCCTGCTCACAACGCGAGATTTTAATTAATGAATTATTGATAATTTTTCACCGCCGCTTTCCCTGCCTTTTTTTATAAAGTATGGCCAGTGAAATGGCATTTAGGAATGATCCCAGTGAAACTGCCAGCTAACATATGTTATCATCGGTCAGTTTTCCTGAAACCTTATCCTTTAAGTAGATTTATTTCATGAGATTCTCTCTCTCTCTCTCTCTCTCTCTCTCTCTCTCTCTCTCTCTCTCTCTCTCTCTCTCTCTCTCTAGGCCTTCCGGGTCTTGACTTGATCTTTACAGCATTCAAATAATTCAGTTTCAAAACACCTGTTGTTTTCCTACCACGAAAAGCTCTTCCACCCAATTAAACCTTACGAACTTTTTACACGTAAGACGACCGGTGGAGGTGGTAATTGCCTCGTTAAGGTCACAATGGTAGAGCTAAGTTCGTCCTAACGAGGGACACCGACAATTCTCTTCAGATTTACTCTGGAGAGCCGTGTGTGCCATTATATAATCCTGATATTTGAACAGATTTATCAAGGTCGCCTTTTGTTTTAAAATGAGGTCATCTGGTGAAACAAGCAGATGTCAATGGTACAGTCTGGTTTGTTCTCGACTCACAGTCTGGAATTCCGAGTTCGAATCCCGGGCGGGACAGAAATGGTTAGAAACTTTTCACATTCTCATTTGTCAAAAAGCTTGTATCGAGGTCCCCTCTCCAAGGTCAAATTACTGACCCTCCCCAGGATATAACCCCATAACAATTGTCTAACTCGCAGGTACCTATATACTGCTAGGTGAAGAGGTGCATTAGGCGAAAGGAAACTTGCCCACCACTTCTGTTCCTCCAGGGAATCGAACCCAGGGTCCCCGATTGCAAGTCGAAAACCCACAAGACAGCATCTTGCCATGGAGGGGAAAAAGGTTTGTGATAATGGAAGATGGTGATTAGCATGAGATCTTGTGTACAGGTGGTAAGACGGTGTTGCTGGCGACTCCTCTTTCCTTCCTTGAGAGAGAGACAGAGACAGAGACAGAGACAGAGAGAGAGAGAGAGACACAGAGACAGACAGAGAGAGAGAGAGAGAGAGAGAGAGAGAGAGAGAGAGAGAGAGAGAGAGAGAGAGAGAGAGAGAGAGAGAGAGAGAGAGAGAGAGAGACAGACTCGAGGAAGTCACGTGTTATCCTCACTGCCACCGCTGCCAGGCTCACCAACTCTGCCTCATTCAGTCGCTCCTCGACCGTTGTTGAGACTGTACGTCACCTCCCGTCCGCTCCAGGTGTGACTCGTGTACTGACGTGACCTCACTTCTTCTGTGACGTGACATACACTCACCTCTTCTGACCTTAGTTCCTGTGACGTTACAGATTCCTACAACATGTACACTTCTGTAATCTTGGGACGAGCATCTGCCAGTGACCAGAAATTTTCCATATAAATATGACCTTTCATAAGGTCTGATCTCTGTTGGTATGGTCTCTCCTGTTGCTTAATTAAGCTTACTCTCTGTGACCTTTAAGAACTTCCTAGTTTTCAAGCTCTCTCATGTGTATGGTGACCTTTCTGTGTGTGAATTGACCTGATCACGTGTGATCACTTTATCTTTTATCTTGTTAATTTTTCTTGTGACCTAACGTGCCTCCTATGAAGCAACTGTGGCACCTACAAGTTGACCTTGTGCTCCACCCCCCCTCCTGACTGACCTTCGCCCCCACACCCTGACCTCTCCCATGACCTATCCTATATAGTATACACATTACCAAGTACCAGCCAATATAACCCTCTCTTAACCCTCTAGAGTGATTTGATCAGTGTGTAACAAAACACTAACTCATCAATTAACAATCTCAAACATCAACTTTTAAATTTAAAACTACCGTTTTAAAACTACTAATCGCTTTATGGGAATAGTTTCTCACAAATCCCTATTCAAACTACCGCAGATTTCGAACTAAAAATATATTAAAAGGTAATTTGATTTAAACCAAACAACAGTTTTATATTCCAACTTACAATAGTGAATCAGATTCTTGCTTACTGAAAACAAGCAAGAAAAGCAAGTACTCACCTAATTGTGCTTGCGGGGGTTGAGCTCTGGTTCTTTGGTCCCGCCTCTCAACCGTCAATCAACTGGTGTACAGATTCCTGAGCCTATTGGGTTCTATCATATCTACATTTGAAGTGAAGTGTTTACAAACGAGTACTCACCTAGTTGTGCTTGCGGGGGTTGAGCTCTGGCTCTTTGGTCCCGCCTCTCAACCGTCAATCAACTGGTGTACAGATTCCTGAGCCTATTGGGCTCTATCATATCTACATTTGAAGTGAAGTGTTTACAAACGAGTACTCACCTAGTTGTGCTTGCGGGGGTTGAGCTCTGGCTCTTTGGTCCCGCCTCTCAACTGTCAATCAACTGGCGTGTGGGTGTGTGAAGCAAGAGTCGTGTGTTTGTGTCATCCAAACACCGGGGTGGAGGAGGCTTGCTTAGACAGGTGAGTGTTTGTGTACCGCTAAGTATACCGTTATTAATACTGTCCTTATACCGTTATTATCACTGTTCTTATGACGTTATTAACACTCTTATACCGTTACCACTGTTGTTATACCGTCATTACTGTTATACCGTCATTACTGTTATACCGTTGTTACTACTGTTGTTATACCGTCATTATCACTGTTGTTATAACGTCATTACTACTGTTGTTATACCGTCATTACTGTTATACCGTTGTAACTACTGTTGTTATACTGTCATTACTGTTATACCGTCATTACAACTGTTGTTATACCGTCATTAACACTGTTGTTATACCGTCACTACCACTGTTGTTATACCGTCATTACTGTTATACCGTTGTTACTACTGTTGTTATACCGTCATTACTACTGTTGTTATACCGTCATTACTTCTGTTGTTATACCGTCATTACTTCTGTTGTTATACCGTCATTACCACTGTTATTATACCATAATTACTACTGTTGTTATACCGTCATTATCACTGTTATACCGTCATCAGAATAATAACAAATTCTGCTTTCAGACAACACTCAGCCCCCTTGTTTAACTCCCTAAACATGCTAAACATAATCTCACTCCACAAATTCTCTTGTGTCAACTACATTTACAAAACCCTGTTCCTAAATGCAAATCCTGCTCTGAAACTCTCCCTGGACAGATGTAATAGGACCCATTATCACCACACCAGAAATAAATATCTCTTTGATATCCCCAGAGTTGAACTTAATCTGTGTAAACACTCTATGCAAATAAAGGGACCCAGTCTATGGAACTCACTTCCTATTGAATTGAAAAGCTGTCCAACTTTTGCGCCATTCAAAAACAATAATAAAAAGTACCTAATTTCATCTTCATAGTTTTTTACCTTTTGCTTTAAAATTCATTGAATCTAATGCTACCCAATCTCCCAATCTTTATGTACCCAATCCGAACATCTTTACCATTGTGATCATTGCTGCCTTCTTATATGTGCTGTTAATCTACTGTATAGTGTCTATTAATCTTGTTTAAATTACCACTCAAGCTGTCAATGTAATCAATCAGAGCTTTAATATACCAATGTGCTTTAATATACTTACTAATCTCTCTCATCTCATTTTTTTCTTGTAATGTATTTGTTATCATTTTATTAATTCCGCTAGAATTAACCTACTTAAAATTATCTGTTAGATTAAGGACCTGCCCGAAACGCTGCGCGTACTAGTGGCTTTACAAGATTGTAAATACTATGCTATGTATTCTCACAAACCCTATGTACCTTCTTGTATATAAATAAATAAATTACCACTGTTGTTATACCGTCGTTACTACTGTTGTTATACCATCATTAGTTCTGTTGTTATACGTCGTTACTTCTGTTGTTATACCGTCATTACTACTGTTTTTATACCGTCATTACTACTGTTGTTATACCGTCGTTACTACTGTTGTTATATCATCATTACTTCTGTTGTTATACCGTCGTTACTACTGTTGTTATACCGTCGTTACTACTGTTTTTATACCGTCATTACTACTGTTGTTATACCGTCGTTACTACTGTTGTTATATCATCATTACTTCTGTTGTTATACCGTCGTTACTACTGTTGTTATACCATCATTAGTTCTGTTGTTATACGTCGTTACTTCTGTTGTTATACCGTCATTACTACTGTTGTTATACCGTCGTTACTACTGTTGTTATACCATCATTACTTCTGTTGTTATACGTCGTTACTTCTGTTGTTATACCGTCATTACTACTGTTGTTATACCGTCGTTACTACTGTTGTTATACCATCATTACTTCTGTTGTTATACCGTCATTACTACTGTTGTTATACCGTCATTACTACTGTTGTTATACCGTCATTACTACTGTTGTTATACCGTCATTACTACTGTTGTTATACCGTCATTACTTCTGTTGTTATACCGTCATTACTACTGTTGTTATACCGTCATTACTACTGTTGTTATACCGTCATTACTTCTGTTGTTATACCGTCATTACTACTGATGAGGTCTTCTGCAAGGATTTTTATATAGTCCAACGCTGTTCTCAATATGTGGCTTCAGCATGTATATTGTTCAGCATGTTCCTCTGGATACCATCACATGCTGAGATCTCAAAGCATGACGCTGTTGATATGCTTGCAAAGACAGCCTGTAGTAGACACTGATATGGGTGTTTCATTAGCAGTGACAAAGTACTTAAACACATATCTAATGAAAATCTTACTGACCTAACAAATTTACAAAGACTTGAAAGTTGTAGTATTAATCATGATGATAAATATCGTGAGGAGACATTCATATATGGAACTAATAGAGCCAAAATACTCGACAATGTGATGTTATAGTGGCCAGAATACGCCTGGGATATAGACGTATCTGGCAGCTCTCTCAAAACCCAAATGTCGAGTACACCATGTGTCAACTTTGTGAAAGTGTCGAATACACCACGTGTCAACTTTGTGAAGGTGTCGAATGCACCATGTTTCAACTTTGTTAAGGTGTCGAATGCACCATGTTTCAACTTTGTGAAAGTGTCGAATACACCATGTGTCAACTTTGTGAAGGTGTTGAATACCCCACGTGTCAACTTTGTGAATGTGTCGAATACACCACGTGTCAACTTTGTGAAATATAAAACATACACTCCTTGAACATTATATTACAGAATGTCCCATATTGACTGACTTTCGCCCTCCTGGGCTGAGGTATGCTGAAGTCTATAAATACTAAATGAATACTGGATCACTTTATTATATATTCTGCTTGTACCCAAGATTGACTATGTAATGCATCAGTTATACAATGTTTGTGATGTAACTATAACCTGAGCTTGTAAAGGCACCCTAATCACCTTCAGTGGTTAGGGGCTTAATAACACACTAGTTTCTGTAGCAGCTGTCAAAGTTGGACAGCTTAGCACCCTGTCAAAGTAGGAGAGACATAAATGTATGTGAATGTGTGTGTGTACTCACCTAATTGTACTCACCTAATTGTGCTTGCGGGGGTTGAGCTTTGGCTCTTTGGTCCCGCCTCTCAACTGTCAATCAACTGGTGTACAGATTCCTGAGCCTACTGGGCTCTATCATATCTACATTTGAAACTGTGTATGGAGTCAGCCTCCACCACATCACTTCCTAGTGCATTCCATTTATTAACTACTCTGACACTGAAAAAATTCTTTCTAACGTCTCTGTGGCTCATCTGGGTACTAAGTTTCCACCTGTGTCCCCTTGTTCGTGTCCCACCCGTGCTGAAGAGTTTGTCTTTGTCCACCCTGTCAATTTCCCTGAGAATTTTGTAGGTGGTTATCATGTCTCCCCTTACTCTTCTGTTTTCCAGGGATGTGAGGTTCAGCTCCTTTAGCCTTTCCTCGTAGCTCAATCCTCTCAGTTCCGGGACGAGCCTGGTGGCATACCGCTGAATCTTCTCTAACTTTGTCTTGTGTTTAACTAGGTATGGACTCCAGGCTGGAGCTGCATACCCCAGGATTGGTCTTACATAAGTGGTATACAGGATACATACAGTATGTGTGTGTGTGTGTGTGTGTGTGTGTGTGTGTGTGTAATTACCTAAGTGTAATTACCTAAGTGTAGTTACAGGATGAGAGCTACGCTCGTGGTGTCCCGTCTTCCCAGCACTCTTTGTCATATAACGCTTTGAAAAATAACGTAACAAGTGTGTGTGTGTGTGTGTGTGTATGTGTATATATATGTATATGTACATGAATGTATTTGTGTGCGTGTGTGTCTGTGTGTGTATGTATGTGTATACAGGATATATGGAAGCTCGTCAGAATTGCATTTCACCTTTGTAAACGCACATTAATGACACTATGTAAAAAGACACCTCGAACACTGTTTATGTAGGGCAGATGTAAATCTGTGTATTTATGTTTATAGGTTAGATTAGCATTTTATAAGCACTACAATCACCTTCTGTGGTTGGTTGTTCAATACTTATTGTCTCCCACCTTCACTAACGATCCACAGGTTTTGTTACAATCATCTAGGTCAAGCATATAGGTCAATCTAGGTCAAGCAGGTCAAGAAGGTGAAGCATCTAGGTCAATCTAGGTCAAGCAGGTCAAGTAGGTCAAGCATCTAGGTCAAGCAGGTCAAGTAGGTCAAGCAGGTCAAGTAGGTCAAGCATCTAGGTCAATCTAGGTCAAGCAGTGTTTGTGTTATGGCTGACACAAGTATTAGTCGAATAAATTACCGGTTCATGGTAAGCCTTTTAAAGACATAGGTTACAGTTCCTGGCTAAAGTCGGTACTCTGTAGCTAGGCCCCACGATGAGGAAGTTCACAGTCAGCACGTAGCGCACTTTCTCCACGGTTTCTAATAATTCTGCTTTTGTTTACTCAAAGCGTATTTAAGAGGTAATCCACGCTTGCTCATCCACGCTAGCTTCCAATACGGATTCTTGAGTGTGCAGTTCCTGAAAGACTCGAGTCTTTGACGTCTTCACCGCCACTCCGTCTCCTCAAAGTCAGAATTGAAGGAAACCTTCAATTCAGTCTCCTTGGAGACTCATCTCCCAGGGGCCACTTGCCTACAGGATGTAAAGTCTCTGAGACTGCAAGACTTGCTTTATTAAGCTGCTGCTTACTCGCGGAGGATCTTGGAGTCATCACGCATAGTTCTTCCATTGAAGCCGTTGAAAGACTACGTGTTGTGGGAATCAGGGAAGCAGGAAAGGGGGTACATGCCTTTTCAGTGGACGGAACTTCTTGCTCAAGTGAACCGAATTTGCGACTGAAAGGATGCAAAATGCTTAGTAGATAAAACTGTCAACATTGCTGCATTCAGGATGTAGCTTCGTCTTTGAGAATGTCAGCTTGTGAATTTGAAACTGGAGTACTTTCTTAAACTGCAGGTAAATATACCGACTGGCACTTCAACATACGTGGCAGTTATACATGAATTTAGAACTCTATTTTCCCGACGATTTGTCGACAATCGGTCACAAAGTGGATGATGTCAAAGTGTCACTCATTGTAGCGAGGAAGTTGATAACGTTTCCCCAAAAACAATTCTAAATGAAATGTACTGAAAAAAGTAGTGAACTGTCAAATTAAAATTTCATGCATAAGGTGGCTCTTTGTTGAGTTATAACTAGAAATATGCTCTCGTGGTTGGGATTTATCCAAACAAAACACAAACGATTAAAAAAATAATAGTATTTTTTTCGAAATACCTCCATGTACGAAGAATTAAAAAAAATTTTTAATTCTCGCAGGCCGATAAATCCCTCCCTCCTATTTTTATTAAGTTTGTAACATGACCTGAGGACTACATCTTTCTACTGTCATGCTTAATCAAGCATTTAAACAACCAATTGCGAAACCTGTATATCTTTTCTTAATCGCCGTGGCTTTGCTTACATTTATTAAATAGTTTGAGGTAAGCACTACGAGATTGTTTACAAGTATAATAACCTTAGGGTTGTTAAGTTTCAAACATTTTAAACTGTTCAGAAAATATATACAAACCCACCGTGATTAAGGAAAGATGTACAGGTTCCGTAAGTAACCGCGTGAATGCTTGACGAATCCTAGGGCCAGATTCATAAGGTAGTTACTTAGGAACGTGTACATCTTTCCTCAATCATTGACGGCCTTGGTTACATTTATTAAACAGTTTACAATCATGAAAACTTCCCAATCAACTGTTGTTATAAACAGCCTCCGGGTGCTTCGGAACTCATTAACTGTTTAATAATTGTAAACAAAGCGTTAAAGATGTACAGGGGCCAGATTCACGAAGCAGTTACTCAAACACTTACGAAACTGTACATCTTTTCTCAATCTTTGGAGGGCTTTGTTTACAATTATTAAATAATTAATGAGCTCCGAAGCATCAGGAGGCTGTTTATAACAATAACAACAGTTGATTGGCAAGTTGTCATGCTTGTAAACTGTTTAATAAATGTAACCAAAAGCATCAAAGCTGAGGAAAGATGTACACGTTCGTAAGTACTTGTGTAACTGCTTCGTGAATCTGGCCCGCGGTTTGATAAGTGCTTGCGTAGCTACTTCGTGAATCTGGCCCCTGGTTCCTGTCCCAGGAACCGAGAAGAATTTTGAAGCTGTGTGTCTTGCTGTTGTGAGTATAGTCATTTAGTGCACCCCTTCCTCGCAGAGCTGAGTCTTTGTTAGAGTCTTGTTTGGTAGCTTTGTTCTGATGCGGGAGTGGGGAGGGCTAGAGAGGAGGGGTGGGATACTCTCGGACGTAAGTTCGAACCCTCGTCACGGCCCTTGTATTCACCTAGTTGTATTCACTATATGTATTTGCGGGGGTTGAGCTTTCCTCTTTCGGCCCGCCTCTCAACTGTCAATCAACTGTTTACTAACTACTTTTTTTTCTCCACATCACACACACCCCAGGAAGCAGCCCGTGACAGCTGACTAGCTCCCAGGTACCTATTTACTGCTAGGTAACAGGGGGATTCAGGGGGAAAGAAACTTTGCCCATTTGCTTCTGCCTGGTGCGGGAAATAGAACCCTTGTGGATATTAGTCGCAGGAGGATAGTACGGAATGAGCGTTGACTCCTGGGCCCCGCCTTTCAGTCACCGTATTGCTATGGCTATTAACCCGCTCGGGGTTGGTTTAAAGGAGTCTGAAAATCAAAGAGTTGTCTTAACTACTTCCTTCCCTTATGAGGTCATTCATCTGTCTCACCATTACGGTGGCCCTTGTTGTTCCCTTGATGGTCGCCTGGGTGTCTGGTGTTCAGCTGTGTGTTCTCTTCTTGCCGCCGGGCCTGGTCAACATTTCTTAGTGTTCATTTTGTTAATGGACTTACATTATGTTCATTATGAACATTAATGTTCATTAATGTTAATACTAAGTGTTTTGTTTTGCCGCGCGTGTGTGTGTGTGTGTATTCACCTAGTTGTTTTTACTTAGTTGTCCTTGTGGGGGTTAAGCTCTGCTCTTTCGGCCGGCCTCTCAACTGTTAATCAACTGTAACTAACTACTAACTAATTCCTCCCCCCCCCCCCACACACACAGGAAGCAGCTCCGTAACAGCTGTCTAACTCCCAGGTACCTATTTACTGCTAGGTAACAGGGGCATCAGGGGTGAAAGAAATTCTGCCCATTTCTTTCTGCCTGTTCCGGGAATCGAACCCGGGACCCAGAATTACGAGTACTGCGCGTTGTCTGCTCAGCTACCAGGGGTCTGAGAGCGAGGTAACTTACTAAGTAACCGGTAACTTACTGTCGTGAGTGTGTGTACTCACCTATTTGTGCTTGCGGGGATTGAGCTTTGGCTCTTTGGTCCCGCCTCTCAACTGTCAATCAACTGGTGTACAGGTTCCTGAGCCTATTGGGCTCTATCAAATCTACATTTGAAACTGTATATGGAGTCAGCCTCCACCACATCCCTTCCTAGTGCATTCCATTTATTAACTACTCTGACACTGAAAAAATTCTTTCTAACGTCCCTGTGGCTCATGTGTGTGTGTGTGTGTGTGTGTGTGTGTGTGTGTGTGTGTGTGTGTGTGTGTGTGTGTGTGTGTGTGTGTGTGTGTGTGTGTGTGTGTAGGTATAAATGAAGGTTTCGCCGAGAAAAAACAAAAGGTTAAAAAAAAAACGAATACAATACTGTTATTTCAACTTGAGACAAAGAGGTTTCTCTCTACCTAATGGACTCACGAAGCGCCTTCATACAAATATACTTTTTTACCGTAAGGAATACAAGTTTTTGCCCCTCAGATTAACCAATCAGCTTCCTCTAATGATGATGAGTCGTGTTTGAGGCCACTTAACCAAGTACCTCATTACCAGGGTCGAGGCTCATTAAACCCCCTTGCGAAACCTTTACATCTTTCTTCCACTCATGGCGGCTTAGTTTGCACTTATTAAACAGTTAATGACCTCCGCTAACCATCGTATCAGATGGATATTGATCACATAGCTAGCTAGCTCTTGATAAACATTATATATATCCCTTCATATAGTCAAGGACTATAACGTATAAAATAAAATAGAATATATGTTTAAACAACATTTTTCCAACGAGACTTCGTGACACTTTTCATTTTACTTTTAAGAAACTATATTTCACGTGCGAAGCGTCCCGGAATTATTGATGTTTTTAATTAGCACTCTGTGTTGGTGGCAGTGGTGCAGCACCGGGTACCGTCACTCTTACTCCCACAGGTGCTGGTACTGGTGCACCTACTGCCACAGGTGCTGGTACTGGTGCACCTACTGCCACAGGTGCTGGTACTGGTGCACCTACTGCCTACAGGTGCTGGTACTGGTGCACCTACTGCCACAGGTGCTGGTACTGGTGCACCTACTGCTACTGGTGCTGGTACTGGTGCACCTACTGCTACTGGTGCTGGTACTGGTGCACCTACTGCTACAGGTGCTAGTACTGGTGCACCTACTGCCACAGGTACTGGTGCACCTACTGCCACAGGTGATAGTACTGGTACACCTACTGCTACAGGTACTGGTACTGGTGCACCTACTGCCACAGGTGCTAGTACTGGTACACCTACTGCTACAGGTACTGGTACTGGTGCACCTACTGCCACAGGTACTAGTACTGGTACACCTACTGCCACAGGTACTAGTACTGGTACACCTACTGCCACAGGTGCTAGTACTGGTACACCTACTGCTACAGGTACTGGTACTGGTACACCTACTGCCACAGGTACTAGTACTGGTACACCTACTGCTACAGGTACTAGTACTGGTACACCTACTGCCACAGGTACTAGTACTGGTACACCTACTGCTACAGGTGCTAGTACTGGTACACCTACTGCTACAGGTACCGGTGCAGGTACAGTACTCCCACAGGTACAAGCACTGGTACAAATACTAGGAGAGGTACAAGTATTACTTCCAGTAAATACTAGGCATTAAACCAAGTACGGAGAACATATGTTTTGTATTTATTAATATATACAAGAGTTGTTACATTCTTGTACAAATCCACAAGGGCCGTGACGAGGATTCGAACCTACGTCCGAGATCATCCCAGACGCTGCCTTAATCGACTGAGCTACGACATGGTCAAAAAAAAAAAAAGAGTTGCAACCAGAAGTTCTACTGCCCTTACTTGGATTTGTTCATTGATGCATCACGTTATTGTGACGTCTGTGTGTAATTGTTGCATTCTTGTACAGCCACCAGCACTCATAGCGTTTCTGGCAGGTCTTCAATCCTAATTTTTCCCCCTGGAATACGACCCGCCAAATCGTTTAACAACCAGGTACCCATTGACAGCTGGGTGAACAGAGGCGTACAATTAAGGGTTGGCGCCCAGTCAATCCTCCCCGGCCAAGATACGAACCAAGGCCAAAGCGCTCGCGAAGTGCCGGGCGAATGCTTTAGCACTGCGCCACCAGGACTGCTTACACAGCCCACGAATGATCACCGAAGAGACATAACACGTAGCGAACACGGTGTTCATGTGTTCATGTTCTATGCCGTTAGAACCCCGTTTCTGTCTCTCAGTTTCGTAAGGTCTTACTATTTACAAGCGTCAAGCTTCTAACACTATTCCTAACCCAAAGCCTTCAACCCTAGGTAACCCACGAAGGCCAATGGACATTAGTTCCGGCAGTAAAGATTCCAGTTCCAGAATCTTTGGGACACGCCGTCATTATGACAGCGTGTCCCAAAATGGTAAATTCTAACCTAGCGTCCATGGCCAGCTAGTCCACCGGGAGGGAGGAACACATTCATATCTCACCGGCGATCACCGGAGCGTGTCGAGTACGTTAGTGTAGTAAGGACCACTTCCACGTGTCTGAGTGGGAGTGCCAGCCCCGGGGGCGGCACTGGTGCCACCATTGATAAAGTAAATTTGTTTCTCGAGACACAGGGATGTCCTACTTTTAGAAAGTTTGTTGGTACTATGGTTTGGTGGTGCTGGGCGTGTGTTTGGTGGTGCTGGGCATGTGTTTGGTGATGCTGGGCATGTGTTTGGTGGTGCTGGGCATGTGTTTGGTGATGCTGGGCATGTGTTTGGAGGTGCTGGGCATGTGTTTGGAGGTGCTGGGCATGTGTTTGGAGGTGCTGGGCATGTGTTTGGAGGTGCTGGGCATGTGTTTGGAGGTGCTGGGCATGTGTTTGGAGGTGCTGGGCATGTGTTTGGTGATGCTGGGCATTTGTCTGCTGGTGCTGGGCATGTGTTTTCTGGTGCTGGCGTTTAAATCAATTATTTACTCTCAGTTGCTCGTGGATAAAATGCCTCGATAATGACTGGTAGAGAGGCAGGCAAAAGAGGGATTATCAGAAGCATCGCTGAAACACACTTGACGCCTTTGCTATACAATAACAGTTTTATCCAAGGGATCCCTGGAAGAGAAACAGTGTGGGTGAGCATGGCTGAAAAATCACCTTATCTTCCACGTTCTATATTAAAATGTTGAATAAAAGTTTGTAGACCAAATGATTTGAGTTTGGTCTATCAGTCAGTAAATCTCGGCTATCCTATTCAGTCTTTTATCATTCCTAGATTATACATTCGCGAGTTCATCTATCCACATCAATTATCTATGACAACAAATCCATCTATCCTACCCACTCGGTTTCCCGTCCACAAATCCACCCAGTATATTCACAGCCACCCATCTAGCCATGTGATACAATCCATCTATCTGTTCTTGAATCACATACATATCCACACACTTAATCCCTTCACCTATCCGTCATTGTATTGTTTCCCACCTATCTACCGGCTAGTGTATCCCCTTCCCACCTATCCAGTGTATCACCATCAATATACCCACCAGTCTATCATCATCCACCAATCCACCAGTGTATCCCCGCCCACCTATCCACCAATCTCAACCATGCCTCTCCACACTCTCAGTTCCATGTCAGATACATTTGTCAGCAGGTTTTCCACGGACCTCCTCCATGAGTGTCACATTAAGGCACTTGACATGTTCCTCCCAAGGATGGCAACTTTCTGGAGGACTTTTACTTAGCAGAGAGAGAGAGACAGAGAGAGAGAGAGAGAGAGAGAGAGAGAGAGAGAGAGAGAGAGAGAGAGAGAGAGAGAGAGAGTGACATGTCGTCCTGCATCCTTATCAAGTCCCTGGAAACAATCCTAAGTCTAACGTGCTACCTAGAGATTTCTTTCCACCATCAACACGTGTTCCCAAAACCAACATTACCCAGGACTTGTCTGCTGATGTGGTTATGTATAGAGAAGGGAGATATATATATATACCTATGGGTATACCCATATCTCTTTAGATATACGTAGCCATACGGATTGTGGGGGGATATATTAGATATTGGATAAATATATATATACCCCCTTTTCCTCTTAGGGATACGAAGTCATCCCTGGAGCTGTAGGATAGAGAGATGGGAGATAGCTATATCCACTTATCCCTTGGGGATAGGGCGCCATCCCTGAGGCTGTGTGGGGGTATATACTTGCAGTAGGACGAGAGAAACTCAACACATGTTTATACAACATTGTAAAAGCCTGCATCCCAGGCAGTCTTCCTCTCTGTGTACACAAGTGAATGAGACGAGAAAGAGGAGGCGGAGAGGAAAAGAAAGAAAAGATAGATAAATTGAAATAGGTTGAAAGAGAAATAGGTAAGGGAGAAAGAAATAGTACAGTGTACTGTATACCGAGGGTTTCTGGTGAGAGCTGGACGGTAGAGCGATGGTCTCGCTTCATGCAGGTCGGCGTTCAATCCCCAACCGTCCAAAGTGGGTTGAGCACCATTCCTCCCCCCCCTCTCTAACGTCCCTTCCTTAATCCTGACCCCCTTTCAAGTGCTGCAGTATATACAGTCGTAATGGCTTGGTGCTCACATGTACAAGTTACAGCCCCGCTCCTGTGCCAGGTAAGTCTACTACGGGCTCACCATAGCCCGTGCTACTTGCAACTTTTGGTTCCAAGTAGCGAATCTTAAACAACAACAAGAACGGCTTGGTGCTTTGCCCCCTGATAGTTCCCTTCTTCCCCCTGATAGTTCCCTTCTTCCCCATACAGATCTAATCTTCACGGAGTAGTTCAGGACAGACCAACAGAAGGCTCTCTCCCTCATCTTCATTTTATCGCCGCTGTCGGTAGTAGAAGTTCAGAGTTCAGCCGTGCTGTAGAGAAACAGTGAACGGGAATTGAACAGCTAAAGCCGAATAAATGCCGAGCCTAATCTTACTGTAACTATCAACCCCCACAACAGTTGCCTATCTCCCGGGTATCTGTTTAATGCTAGGTGAACATGTGCATTAGGTGAAAGGAAAGGTGCCCAACCATTTCTATCCCGCCCGGGAATCGAACCCGGTGCCGCCATAATCAACTACTGATATTACAACTATTTCTACGACAATTACTCCAAATAATACACTACTACAACCATTACCACCATCGCTACAACAATCACTACAACTGCCACTGCGGCAACTACATGTAAATTAAGAAAGAACGCTAAATACCATACCTAATCACTCCTAACTACTGACCGCTACCACGGGGCCTAATTCACGAAGCAATTATGCAAGCACTTACGAACCTTTACATCTTTTCTCAATATTTGGCGGCTTTGTTTACAATTATTAAACAGTTAATGAGCTACTAAGCACCAGGAGGCTGTTTATAACAATAACAACAAGTTGATTGGGAAGTTTTCAAGCTTCTAAACTGCTTAATAAATGTAACCAAAGCCTTCAAAGGTTGAGGAAAGATGTACACGTTCTTAAGTGCTTGCGTATAATTGCTTCGTGAATATGGACGCAGGTCGGTGGGGAATGATCCCCGGGATATGCGATACGGTTTTGAAATACAAGAATCAATTGATAATTTCAATGTTGCTTTTTATCCAGTATTATCCAAACTTCCGGCCTTATCGTTGCTATGTAAGGATTGTATTGACTAGGGAGCCGGTCGGCCGAGCGGACAGCACGCTGAGCTTGTGATCCTGTGGTCCCGGGTTCGATTCTGGGCGTCGGCGAGAAACAATGGGCAGAGTTTCTTTCAGCCTATGCCCCTGTTACCTAGCAGTAAATAGGTACCTGGGTGTTAGTCAGCAGTCACGGGCTGCTTCCTGGGGGTGGAGGCCTGGTCGAGGACCGGGCCGCGGGGACACTAAAAAGCCCCGAAATCACCTCAAGATAACCTCAAGATAACATGCAAGAAGCTTCTTGCGGCTGCTTCTCAACGCTATCTTGCCTGGTGCATCAATTGACATTTCCTCTTTGAGAAAATACGATTTTCTTAATATTCGTAAGGCTTGAGTTACGTTTTCTAGTCGTCTAAGCAGCCTTAAATAAATTGACTTCGTGTATTTCTTCGTAGGGTTTATTTTCTTAATGAATAAATTTCAGAGAATCCTATTTTCATTCTGTATCCTTAAGGCTTGTGCATTCTCTATAGCGTTAAAAATAAGCTTAATTATACGTTTTTCATTAACAAACTCCACCCCCAAACGTCCCCACCACTAACAAACTCCACCCCCAAACGTCCCCACCACTAACAAACTCCACCCCCAAACGTCCCCACCACTAACAAACTCCACCCCCAAACGTCCCCACCACTAACAAACTCCAGCCCCAAACGTCCCCACCACTAACAAACTCCAGCCCCAAACGTCCCCACCACTAACAAACTCCACCCCCAAACGTCCCCACCTCTAACAAACTCCACCCCCAAACGTCCCCACCACTAACAAACTCCAGCCCCAAACGTCCCCACCTCTAACAAACTCCACCCCCAAACGTCCCCACCACTAACAAACTCCAGCCCCAAACGTCCCCACCACTAACAAACTCCAGCCCCAAACGTCCCCACCACTAACAAACTCCAGCCCCAAACGTCCCCACCACTAACAAACTCCAGCCCCAAACGTCCCCACCACTAACAAACTCCACCCCCAAACGTCCCCACCACTAACAAACTCCAGCCCCAAACGTCCCCACCACTAACAAACTCCAGCCCTTGATTCATTAATGGTTTCCATTTCCTGTGACAGTTATACAAGATAAAAATAAATACATAATATACAATTTTAGTAATATACCGAAATATATTGAAAGTTATTATAATGTACAACATAATCCTGAACTGAACTTTGACCTCTATGAACAATGATTACCCCCACACAAGGTTAATAATGAGTATTCATTTTTTTCAATTCACGTAAAACATGTATTTATGCATGTGGTAATATAGAATACCATACTCTAGCCTACGGTAATGGCGTTCACACTCTTACTCTCCCTCATCAGGATGCTGGTTCGAGTCACCCCATTGCCTCAAAATGATTTTCACTGATACATTACGGCATTGTGATGAAATTGAAATTGAAATTGAAATAAGTTTATTGAGGTAAAATACACACAAAGGGATGAGGTAGCTCAAGCTATTCTCACCCCGTTCAGTACATCGTGTTAATACATACATAGACACACATCACAAACAATAAACATATTACCAAACATTCTGAGAGGGCATTGTGATTTCGTTGCAATTTGATGTGGGGGCGCAAGAGTGTTAATGTCATTACTGTAGGCCAGAGTGTGGTCGGGTTGACTGTAAAACCCTGATTGGGCTCCGGTGACGAGAACCGTATTGCAGAAAATAAGTCGCAATAACATGGAAGGGATAAAAACCCTCACATGTGAAATAAAAGATACGACGAGTCGGTCCATTCCCGCCAAACACACACCGAAACTACGACGCTGGTACAATGATCGAACAAGTTTCAACACTTCCTAACCAGTTATAACAACCAATATAGCAAGTTGTAACAACGTTCTAATACGTCATAAACACGTTAAGCCAAGATGTAACAACTTTATTACAAGTTGTTACAAGCGGAAAATAGAGACAGTTACGGGTTGTGTGTCCAGGGTTACGACTTGACCCTTAAACTGCGCCGTTATTTAAAAGTACAACATCGATTAGCTCATGACTAAAAATAGTTAACGAATCCAAAAATTAGAAAATGGGTAATAAATGAAAATGAGAAAAACGTATATGTGCGATTGTAGCAGTGTAATGGTTAATTTCTTTTACTAATTACATCCGAGGTAATTTTCCCACTGTGCTTCAGCTAGGAACGTCGCGAACCAATATCCTGTTTAACTCCATTAGGCTCTAGTGACGATGATCCGTATCTGCATGATCTACTCTTGTGAGAGTCGTGCACTCTCCCTTGAAATATTAGAGGCATAACTAGCCGACCTCTCACAAGATAAATACTTTCACATTATGTCTACTCGACCAGGCTGTGATTCATACGTCAGACTGCGAGCAGGGGCATCTAACAGCCTGTTTGGTCTGACCACCAACCAGGAGGCCAGGTCAGAGACAGGTCCGTGGGGACATTGATCCCCGGAACCATCACACACTAGGCACAAGGTAGTTTGATCATAAATTACTGATATATAATAATGTGTTATTCATGAAGTGAATGGTTGTGAGAACTGGTTCATTAACTTCCCGCGTATTAACATACGTATTTTTATGGTAATAATAAGATGCGGCTCAAAAGGACTCTGACGTCACTTCCATCATCATGCCGCATGACACGTGGCAGCCAAAGACAAGGGGCTGACATCCTGCTGAATTCTGACTGGTTGAGAACCCGAAAAATTAGACCAGTGAGCGAAGTGCTCTATGATTTACTAACAGAGCCCTTCACCCTGATTGGCAAACGAGGAGCTGACTCCACTTCTAACCACTTCAAGAAGAGCACGTTCGACTTTGTGTCTTTCTCGCTCTCTCTCAGTCTCTGTCTCTGTCTCCGTCTGTCTCTCTCTCTCTCTCTCTCAGGGAAGAGACACATCACTGAACTTTTCAATACACACAACAGTAGAAAAAGAAAATATTTTCTTCCTCGTGCTTGTTCTCACATCGCTGTTAATCCCAACTTTTCTCTCGCGTCTCACGGAATGTGACTCCGGTATCTGAAGACGGCATCACTGTCTCCTCTGACCCCAGAAACCAGACAACCAGAGACACTACAAGAAGTTACACCACCAAAGACCACATTCACTCCAAACATCTGTACCACCTGCGGAGCTACTCACCCACCTCTTGTGGTGGCTTGATCTTCAACAACAAGTCTCTTCGGAGGGTTCTGACCGAAACACAGCCCCGCTCCTGTGCCAGGTAAGTCCACTACGGGCTCACCATAGCCCGTGCTACTTGCAACTTTTGTTCCGAGTAGCTGAATCTAAAACAACAACGGGTACTGACCCACTACGCTCCTACGCAGTCTACACAGCTCCTAAACGGCTCAGGACTACATCACAGGACTATCGTCAGGGTAGACGCCATCCTTGGTTGGGAAAAAATATTTGATACTATTCCTCACGAAAGACTAATGTGTGTATGATACATAGCCAAGCGGGGATAACTAGAAATGGGGAGAGGGGAGGGGAGTACCTAACAGATAGGAAACAGATGATCACACAATCGGCTTGAGAATGGTCCAGGACGGACCGAAACGTCGTCGTCCCTTCACCTTCTAGCGTGTGGTCTGGTCAACATACTTTAGCCACGTTATTGTGACTCATCGCCTGCAGATGATCACAGTCAGAAAGATATCATACCGTATAGACATTGCCACCAGGGATCGTCTAGGCTCGATCCTGGACTGGTTGCTATTCATAATCAATGTGCACGACCTACCTGAGAGGGGGAGTTTTTACAGTGGCAAGGTTTGCAGACGATGCAAAAATAATGAGCGCAAAACCTAAAGAGAAGTAAAGAGTGCTGCAAAGAAACCCTGAAACACAACATGAGTGGATAAACAGATGGTTGCAAGAGTTCAACCCCATTGATTGTAAGTCACTGAAGATGAGGACTGGAGGCAGATGGAATCAACACCATGAGAAAAAGTTTAAGAACTCCTCTAGAAACACTTTCAAACATTTACTCTGGAAACACACAAATAGAATAACATTGGCAACATGAAGGAAGAGGCAGACTTAAAAACAGCTTTTACATTCCCAAGCAAGATATTTTCAATATAATTTACACAACCTACATCAGACCAGTACCGAAATACGCAGCACCGGCATGGAGTCCACCTCTTGTTAAAGACAAAAAAAAGTCCAGGTATTTTCAATAAGACACAAACTAATGTACATATTAGGTGGCCTAAACTATGCACACACGTCAAGAAACTCAAATTTAACAACTAAAGGAGAGAGACCAGATGGGATATGATCACAATGTAAAAAATACAAATGGGAATAGTATAGACAGGTCTATCTTTTCGAATTGAAAGAACAAACCATAAGTGAAAGCTGGAAAATCAAATCCTAGAGGTATAACAAAACACTCATACAGGGTGCGGGTGGTCAACAAATACAACAAATAACTCTAACGTCAAGAAATATATAATCCCAAGGTACAAGTAACTAGGACATGAAGCTGAATCTTTTGCTTCACTTGCTGCTATTATTGCTGTTGCTATTGTCTCTGCAGTTACTGCAATCGGAGAAAAGTTCCACCTCTTCTCTGTGTGTATCCCTTTATTTCCTACCTGGCTCCCCTCCTGCCCTCTACCCCTTGTCAGACGTCTTCCCCCATTGTCTCAAGTTTGTTGTGTCCCACACAGCCTTGCAACTTTTGAAGGCCACGGATATGCCCACGCTTGCATACCACCCATTAATGTTTTCTCTCTCTCGCAGCACGTGCAAAAATGTGTTGTGTTGTGTTCATAGCTGTCAGCGCCTCAGGTGATGCTGTGATAGTTGATATTATGTTACTGTCCGTTAGAGAGAGAGAGAGAGAGAGAGAGAGAGAGAGAGAGAGAGAGAGAGAGAGAGAGAGAGAGAGAGAGAGAGAGAGAGAGAGAGAGAGAGAGAGAGAGAGAGAGAGAGAGAGAGAGAGAGAGAGAGAGAGTAAGAAAGAAAGAGGAGAGAAAATTAGACTGTGTGAACCAAACAGTGAAATTTGCCAGAAATGCTGTAACAAAAAGTGTTCTGTACCTGGGTTTGTGTCGACTGAATACGTGTTGACTTGGCACTGGCCTGGGGAGGATGTTGGATTAATTTTTTAATTTTGCCCCCGAGGGGTGAGTTTATTGGGCAGCGCCACTCAGGATGTTGGATGTCTGGCATTTTTGGTCTGGTGGAAGGATCTAGAGGAGTTCTGTTTTTTTTTGTTCCTTATCAGGCCTGGGACCCGAACCCTTGTGCCTGATGGGTTCCAGCTGTACGTTCATTATGCTTCCACTAGTGTGTGCTTGCACTGTGTTGCTTCTATGTGAGCTTTACTCTTGCATTTCCCGGAACGTGTGACTGTTAACTGTCACCTGTTCACTCCTTCCTCTTCCTGCCTAATGCTCACGCTCCTCTCTACATTCCGTCCTGCCCCTTCTTTCTTCATTCTATTTTCTCCTTGGTCATGTAATTTTCCAAGTAGATTAAACCCTCTTATTGTTCTGAGTTTTGCTTTTATTCCTCGTCAGGATTCTCGGAACGGCTTTATTTGTAAATATCAACTTCAGTGGTCTAGTTCTCCAGTCTTCTCGTGGTACAGTATATGACCCCAGCCTTTACACTTCTACCAAATTCCTCTCGGCCTCTCGAAGGCGCAGCCCTCTCAAGAGCTCTCAGACAGATTCTCTCTCCAACTGCATAAGGTCTGCCTTGAATTCTGTTCTTATCTCAGTCTCTGAATGATTATCATTATCTCCTTTTGAATTATCCCTCCTAGTGTGTTCCTTCATTGACTGTGAATTTACTATTTGGAGGGCAACATCTATCTTTCTCACTGCAGTGTTACTATTGATTATTTGGCCCACGTGGTGCCTTTCACAGGGTTCAGGCTTTTAAGTGAAGCTTCAATGGTTGCTAGTTTCTCCTGCACAGGCCAGCATTGAGCTGTGTGTGTGTGTGTGTGTGTGTGTGTGTGTGTGTGTGTGTGTGTGTGTGTGTGTGTGTGTGTGTGTGTGTCTGTGTGTGTGTGTATTGTGTGTGTGTGTGTGTGTGTGTGTGTGTGTGTGTGTGTGTGTGTGGCAGAGAGCCACCATTGAGCTGTGTGTAAAGAGTGAGACAGAGCACCTGGGAATAGTCAAGTACACATCCCAACCTGTGCTCTTTCTCGTGCTCTATGTCCTCTACTATTATTCTCATTCTCTTTCTATTGCACTGTCAATATTTTCTCCATATTCTCCTCTAGTTACTTCAATTTCCATCCCTTCCTCCCCTTTCCACCTTCCCTTTCTCCCAATTACGGGGCTATTCATGCCCGTGCCACCTTTTGTGTGGCACGGGCATGAATAGCCCGTAAGAGATTGAACCTGTGCCTTGAATCAATCTGTAAGACTCAGCAGCGACTTGATAAGGGTCCAGCTGAGCCAGGATTGATCAACCATTCACGTAAGCACTAACGAAACCTGTTCATCTTTCATCAATTATGACGGCTTAGTCTGCTCTTCTTAAAAAAAATGACAAGCTACGTCGAGGTTGTCCATACCGATGATAACCTTATCCTGAACGATTTAAGAACTTATCATTTTACCAACTTGCAATGTATGAAGGGAAGAGTCGACGACGCGACCCGCCACAAGCTGAACGATCAAGTCTAAGAGCCAAATATCTCTAAATTTGCTGCTGATGCAAAATTAGATGAGATCTTCGGATCTGGCGACTGGGCGCTCACACTCTGGAAAACGAATTTAAATGGCTTACCAGGATGTGGTTGTGAAGGCTGTGGAGCACTGGGGAGGGTGTGGCAGAGGGGGGAGGGGGTGTGGGGTGTGGCAGAGGGGGGTGAGGGGTGACAGGGAGGAGGGGGGGGGGCCTGTGATGGGGGAGAAGGGTTGAGTGCTTGACGGAGAAGGTGGGGAGTGTGTGACGGTTTGGGTGGGGAAGGAGGAGGATGAAGCTGTATATTTTCCAATAACCTCAAGATAGTGAAATATTTGTATATTACACACTCACACTCTGGGCGAAGCTTTCACGGCGTTGCGATTCGAACAGAGGGTGTTCGCGAAGCACTGTTCGAGAACCACAGAGTCTATCACAGGTTAAGAAAGTAATTCGAAATAGAGCAATGCAGAAGATATCCAGTGACCAGAACACAACAGTTGCAACATCAGAGGATCTGCCGGTTGGTACAAGAGTTCAACCGACTACGAACCACTTAGTTTGATTAAAGGGAGCAGTAGAACAACAGGGGTACACTTGCATCGCATCAGGTCTCGATACCCATGTGCATGGGAAATAGGCTTACAGGTTCCGGAAGATGAGAGGAAATGTCAGCACTGTGGAGAAATGCCCGACAGATCACTGGAACATTATCTAACACAGTGCACAGTTACAACCACAACAGATCACTGGAACATTATCTAACACAGTGCACAGTTACAACCACAACAGATCACTGGAACATTATCTAACACAGTGCACAGTTACAAATCCAATAAGATTTCCACTAAGATTCAACAATGTAGAAGAAGTTGTTAAACACACTGGACATAATCTTACTGAAGCGACTATACGAGTCATAAATACTCATACTCCACCTAAGACAGAAACAAGAAACAATTAACACTTAGTGGACCAGCCAGAGGCTTAGGGCCCGCTTAGGAATAGCCCTACCAAAAAAAAATTGTGAGTTGTATGTAAACTGTTGTTCATTTATAAACCTGGGGTTTGGCAGGTTGGATTAACGAGCCTCCATGATTGAGGAAGGATGTACAGATTTCGCAAGTGGTTGTGTAAATGATTGATGGATGGTGGCCCGGAAGCGCTTGAACCTAGGCGACCCCACCTACCTAGAAGAACCCCTTTCAATCTAATTAAACCTAATTTAAATTTAATTGTTTATAAATCAGATGCTTGTCAGGTCGTCAGGTAGAAAGGCATACATACAGTAGCTGCTATCACCCCCAAACATGTCCCCTGAAGCCACATCAAAAGGATATCATCAGCGGCGTATGCGAGGCTGGCTATCATCAAAACTGCCTTTAGAATGTGTGCATCATTCAAAACATTGTATACCACATATACAAGATATATGTGGTATACAATATACCTTGAGGTACAAAATACCCCCCCCCCCCACCCAGACTAGAACTGCATACCCCCCCTCCCCCCCCCCCTGGAGTTCTAGCGTGGAATCCATATCTTGTCACGCACAAGACGAATTTGGAGAAAATTCAAATGTATGCCACCAGACTAGTTCCAGAACTACAAAGCATGTGATACGAGGAAAGACTACATAAAGCGAACCTTGTTTCGCTCGAAGACAGATGAGTTAGGGGGAGATATGATTACCACATTCAAAATTCTCAGGGGGGAATTGATAGAGTAGATAAACACATTATTTAGCACGGGTGGTACTCGTGCAAGGGGACACAGGTGGAAACTGAGTACCCACAATGAGCCACAGGGACGTTAGAAAGAACATTTTCACTGTCAGAGTAGTTAATACATGTATGCATTAGGAAGCAGTGTGGTGGAGGCTGACTCCATACACAGTTTCAAACGTAGATATGATAAGAGCTCAATAAGCTCAGGAACCTACACACCAGTTGATTAATGGCTGAGAGACGGGACCAAAGAGCCGAAGCTCAACCCCGGCAAGCACAATTAGCCGAGCACAATTACACGAGTACACACTCCTATAGGACAAGGTCTATGAACACATCGTTCAGTTCACACTGGGAAAAGGGATATGAACACCCCCCATCCCCCCTCACACACACTGGAACAAGGGATATGATCACCCCCCCCCCTCACACACACTGGAACAAGGGACATGAACACCCCCCCCTCACACACACTGGAACAAGGGATATGAACACCCCCCCCCTCACACACACTGGAACAAGGGATATGAACACCTCCCCCCTCACACACACTGGAACAAGGGATATGAACACCCCCCCCCCCCTCACACACACTGGAACAAGGGATATGAACACCCCCCCCCTCACACACACTGGAACAAGGGATATGAACACACCCCCCCCCCCTCACACACACTGGAACAAGGGATATGAACAAGGAGCAACAAAGGAGCAGATATTCGCCAACGCTTGAGCTCTCGACCGGGAAGTAATTTTCTTGAGAAGTGGAACATTATGAATGGGAGAGATGGTGGGAGGAAGAGAGCACGGAGGGGAGGGAAGGGAAGGAAGGGAAGGAAGGAACGAGAGAAACAAGGGAGGGAGGAAGGGAAACATGGGAGATAAGAGATGAAAGGGAGGGGGAGCAGAATAGGAAAGGTGAGAGATGGGAGAGGAAGAGAGGGAAGGGAGGGAGAAGGAAACGGAAAGATGGAATAAATATTAAAAGAAAGGGAGAAGGAAACGGAAATATTAAATAAAAATGGAATGGAAGGAAAAGTGTAAAGGGGGGAAAGGAGAGAGAGAGAGAGAGAGAGAGAGAGAGAGAGAGAGAGAGAGAGAGAGAGAGAGAGAGAGAGAGAGAGAGAGTGAGAGAGAGAGAGAGAGAGAGAGAGAGAGAGAGAGAGAGAGAGAGAGAGTGAGAGAGAGAGAGAGAGTGAGAGAGAGAGAGAGAGAGAGAGAGATATATATATATATATATATATATATATATATATATATATATATATATATATATATATATATATATATATATATATATATATATATATATATATATATATATATAACAGCATGGCCAGCGAGTCGACGTAAGCTGGAGTCGTAATATTACTGTAGTTTGAAACTCGTATGTAACCTCGACGACGACAATAAGCTGGTATCAAGCTTTAAGTTTAGCTGTGCTAGTGAGGGCTTTTAGCCTCTAAACAATAACTATCAAGCTGATTTCCTGCTCCTGTACCCTTCGACGTGAGAGCATTAAAGTTTAGACTAAGCTTTACAAATGTTTTATCAGCATCATGTTTAGTGAAAGGTGAGAAATGTTTTTTTCAGTGCTCCAGACATGACCGTATAAACAGCAGTTTTATACAAAAAAAAACATTGATCGAACGATATCAGACAATGGGGCGCTGTGAAATGTAAACACAGGGCCTCATATAACTCCTGTTTCTTGTCCTCTAGGAGGTCGGCATTCAATCCCCGACCGTTCAAGTGGTTGGGCATCATTCCCTCCCCCCGTCCCATCCCAAATCTTCATCCTGACCCCCTTCCCAGTGCTATAAAATCGTAATGGCTTAGCGCTTTCCCTTGATAATTAAAATTAAAATTGTCCTCTAGGGCTACAAGATCTAGTTTCATTGGTGTATCCTCGTAGCTTAAACCTCTTGGTTCTGGCACCGGTCTTGATGCAAATCTCTGTACTTCTTCAATATATGCTTCATAATGTGCGGATTCTTTACCAGTGCTGCATATTCCAATATTGGTTTAACAAAGGCTGTGTTGATTGCATTGAAAGAGTCCTGATTTAGGTTTGTAAACTGTGCTCTAATGCTTGCCAGCGTCCCATATGATGCTGATGTTACCCTGTTTATGTGTGTCTCTGGTGTTAGTGTTGGAATAATATCCTCTCCCAAATTATTAGATATTTCCGATTCTTGTAGTTACCTTACTCTTGCGATGTAGATGCCTTTTGGTCTCCTTTCTCTCTTTCCAATCTTCATTATCCATACACTTGTTGGGACTGAATTCCAGCAACCATTTGTTTATCCACACCAGAAGTTACTCTAGGTTCTTCCTGTTTTCTCTCCTACTGGACGTGCTTCTGGCTCTGGTACATTGTAGATTCTTCCCTTTCCATCTGAACCTTTTTTGCTACTTCAGCAAAAGTTATATCTGGTATTGCTGACCAAACCACACACTAGAAAGTGAAGGGACGACGACGTTTCGGTCCGTCTTGGACCATTCTCAAGTCGATTGTGTGTGGAAGTCGATCCCCACAATCGACTTGAGAATGGTCCAGGATGGACCGAAACGTCGTCGTCCCTTCACTTTCTAGTGTGTGGTTTGGTCAACATATTTCAGCCACGTTATTGTGACTCCTCGTCTGCATATCTGGTATTGCTCCCCCATATGTCACTTACATTTTCTACTTGTCCGATTCTCTCTGTTATCCTACTCACTACCTTTACCCTACCTCCTCTTCCACCACTTTTATTGTCCTGTAGATCATTCCCATTTACTTTCCTTTTCAGATTTGTCCTTCTACTTGCTGCAAGGTTGTTATCCCGAGTTCATCACTCAAGGTAAGTTTTATCCTGACAGTGTTGTTCACGATGTCTGATCATCCCACGATGTCTGATCATCCCACGATGTCTGATCATCCCACGATGTCTGATCATCCCACGATGTCTGATCATCCCACGATGTCTGATCATCCCGCGATGTCTGATCATCCCACGATGCCTGATCATCCCGCGATGTCTGATCATCCCACGATGTCTGATCATCCCACGATGTCTGATCATCCCGCGATGTCTAATCATCCCACCATGTCTGATCATCCCACGATGTCTGATCATCCCGCGATGTCTGATCATCCCGCGATGTCTGATCATCCCGCGATGTCTGATCATCCCACGGGGGCCTTTATTTGTCCAGTCTATTACTCTGTGACTAGAATCTCTCAGTATTAGAATTTTAGCTCATGTTCCCTTGCTACTGTGGCTGCTCTTGTCATTACCTTCATACAATTCTCGTTGAATTTGTCGTCGTGTTCCCTCTTGTCCTCGCCTGTGTGATAGAGGAGCTGGTGTACAGGTTCCTGAACCTCTGTGTGCGTTTTTGTGTGTGTGTGTGTGTGTGTGTGTGTGTGTGTGTGTGTGTGTATGTGTGTGTGTGTGTGTGTGTGTGTGTGTGTGTGTGTGTGTGTGTGTGTGTGTGTGTGTGTGTGTGTGTGTGCGCGCGTGTGTGTGTGTGTGTGTGTGTGTACTCGCCTAGTTGTACTCACTTAGTTGAGCTTCGGCTCTTTGGTCCCGCCTCTGAACCACCAATCTACTGGTGTACAGATTCCTGAGCCTATTGGGCTCTATAATATCTACATTTGAAACTGTGTATGGAGTCAACCTCCACCACATCACTTCCTAGTGCATTCCATTTACTAACTACTCTGACATTGAAAAAGTTCATTTCTAACTGTCTCTGTGGCTCATTTGGGTACTCAGCTTCCACCTGTGACCCCTTGTGCGTGTACCACCCGTGTGAAATAATCCATCCTTGTCTACCCTGTCAATTCCCCTAAGGATTTTGTATCATGTCTCCCCCGAGCTCTTCTGTCTTCCAGCGACGTGATGTGTGTGTGTGTACTCACCTAATTGTACTCACCTAATTGTGCTTGCGGGGGTTGAGCTCTGGCTCTTTGGTCCCGCCTCTCAACCGTCAATCAACTGGTGTACAGATTCCTGAGCCTATTGGGCTCTATCATATCTACATTTGAAACTGTGTATGGAGTCAGCCTCCACCACATCACTTCCTAATGCATTCCATTTACTAACTACTCTGACACTGAAAAAAGTTCTTTCTAACGTCTCTGTGGCTCATTTGGGTACTCAGCTTCCACCTGTGTCTCCTTGTTCGCGTCCCACCAGTGTTGAATAGTTCATCCTTGTTTACCCGGTCGATTCCCCTGAGGATTTTGTAGGTTGTGATCATGTCCCCCCTTACTCTTCTGTCTTCCAGTGTCGTAAGGTGCATTTCCCGCAGCCTTTCCTCATAACTCATGCCTCTTAGTTCTGGGACTAGTCTAGTAGCATACCTTTGGACTTTTTCCAGCTTCGTCTTGTGCTTGACAAGGTACGGGCTCCATGCTGGGGCCGCATACTCCAGGATTGGTCTTACATATGTGGTGTACAAGATTCTGAATGATTCCTTACACAGGTTCCTGAACGCCGTTCTGATGTTAGCCAGCCTCGCATATGCCGCAGACGTTATTCTCTTTATGTGGGCTTCAGGAGACAGGTTCAATGAGACACCCTCATTGTGTGTGTGTGTGTGTGTGTGTGTGTGTGTGTGTGTGTGTGTGTGTGTGTGTGTGTGTGTGTGTGTGTGTGTGTGTTTACTAGTTGTGTTTTTACGGGGGTTGAGCTTTGCTCTTTCGGCCCGCCTCTCAACTGTCAATCAACTGTTTACTAACTACTATTTTTTTTTTCCCCACACCACACACACACACACACACCCCGGGAAGCAGCCCGTGACAGCTGACTAACTCACAGGTACCTATTTACTGCTAGGTAACAGGGGCATTCAGGGTGAAAGAAACTTTGCCCATTTGTTTCTGCCTCGTGCGGGAATCGAACCCGCGCCACAGAATTACGAATCCTGCGCGCTATCCACCAGGCTACGAGGCCCCCCCCGAGGTGTGTGTGTGTGTGTGTGTGTGTGTGTGTGTGTGTGTGTGTGTGTGTGTGTGTGTGTGTGTGTGTGCGCACGTGGGCACGTGTTTGTGCTGCCCGCCTCCACATCAAGTGTGCTTGTATAGCTTAAGTGTATTAAAGGTGATGGATCCTCCTTCCCTACCCCTCTCCCTCCCTCCCTCCCTCCCCTCCCCCCCCCCTCCCTCTCCTACAACTCTCTTCTCCAAGTTACTCTCTCCCTCTCAGGTCTCTCTCTCTCTCTCTCTCTCTCTCTCTCTCTCTCTCTCTCTCTCTCTCTCTCTCTCTCTCTCTCGCTCCCAACACCCTCATTACTCTCTCCTGAAATATTTAGAGAGAATAATAGAGAGAAAGATAAAAAAAGTTATGCTCCTATTTTCTCTCTTCCTTCCCTCCCCCATCATCATCATGAAGTCACACAATTTAATACAATTAATGGATTAAAATTTATTAGAAATAAATCCACTAAATATTCGCTCCCAAACAGCGTAGACGAAACGAAACTTTTGTTTTTGTTTCGAGACGTCAACATGAAACAACTTCGAACTTCGGTGTTCAATTTGTTCAATTTGTTTTATTTTCAATTTGTTAAATTTGTTTTATTTTCATTATTGAGTATACATTTATCTACCGCTTAACCCAAGTTAATTTGTACGGAAGTTCATGAGAAAAGTATGAGTCTTCGTGGTCCAAGTATTAGTCCTTCCTTCCTACCCAATAGACACACAGATAGGAGAGGGTGAGAGAGTGAGAGGAAAAAATAGACGTGAGAGAGAGAGAGAGAGAGAGAGAGAGAGAGAGAGAGAGAGAGAGAGAGAGAGAGAGAGAGAGAGAGAGAGAGAGAGAGAGAGAGAGAGAGAGAGATAATTAGGAATGTTCTGGGTGATCTGGGAACTATGTCAGAGCCTTCAACACCGAACACGTCTCGACGGCCTAAGTTTTATGTATGTTTCAAAGTTCTCCACCTGGCCCAACTTCGTGTGGAACCAGAAGACGGCAGCCACAACACAAGGCGCTCAGCCATCAACAGCCACATACTGGCTGTGCCAAACTCAAGAACCTCGCTCCGCCGGCGTGGTGTGTTCTTGAGCACAGGTCGCGCGCATTTTGGCTGTCTCCATTAATGCTTCAGATAGACCTATAGCATTTCTGGTGTTTAATGAAGCGCCTTGGTTCAAGCAGTATAGTGATGCTGCAAGGTACAGTGTAGGTTGTGTCGGCAAAGAGATATGCCGTATTAACATTTACTTGTGTAGAGCAAGCTTAACATGCCATCTCAACCTCATGCCTTGTGGTTGCGGGAAACGGGTGTCCTGAAGCTATATAAAACCCCTACAACCCCTGAAGAATTACGGGCTCACCATAGCCCGTGCTACATGGACACTTCGTTCTGAGTAGCTAAATCTGAAACAACAACAAACAACCCTGAAGTACAGTTACAGCCCCGCTCCTGTGCCAGGTGAGTCCACAACGGGCTCACCACAGCCCGTGTTACTTGCAACTACTTTTTGTTGCAAGTAGTGAATCTTAAACAACAACAACAACAACTCCCGAAGTACCAAGGGAAAGAAAGGGGGTTGACTGTGGCATATTGCCCCTGACACTTCCCAGGGGTCGCCTCAGGTCCGGCCACCGCCGAGGCACGTTCAAGTGCGTTCATTGAGACAATAAAATAAATCTCGAAGGGCTAGAGAAGCTTAGGCTAGTTCTACCCTCCTAACCACCGAGGCCACCAGGGGAAAGGCCATGACGTCACCAGACCCACGTGATCTCTCTCAACCTAGCAAAAAGTTTGCATACATCCACGTCATTGAACGTTTCCTGATTGGTTGAAACAGTAGACGAAGCCGTGGATGTAGCGGGCACATCTGTCCAAACCACTCCCGCCTGGACTTTCGTCAGCGTAAGACGTGCCTACAACTATGCTACAACATATACAATCAGATCAGGATAGCTATACTAATATCGTCTATGTCCTCCGGCACCGTCGAGTTAACTGTACTGTTAGTCAAATACATCTGCAAGAGGCAATTAATCCCGCGGTGAGAGATAGTTTAGGCAATCCGTTGTGAAGTGACGAGAATCGAAGAAATTGCTACAGTATGGTTCAGATGCAACAAACTGAGTGAAGTGCCTGAATTTCATCACAATTCATCTGTCCGTTCGATTCAAGTCTGCTTACGTATCAACTTCGTGTGACGAATCACGTGTCTCACGTACTGAAGCCTTAAATGTTCATCTTGCCACACTGTAAAGAGAGTGTAGGAAGCTGAGACAGGAAGTAGATAGCATCGCACCAGCTAAGAGAAGAGAAGGAATGTCAAGTGGATGTCATACTGAGCCCCGCCTGAGGAAGACACAAGCAGCTAGGACAATTTCAGCAATCTATACAAATGTTATAAAACTGCGGAACCACCCTTCAGTAACTTCAGCAATTATACTATACACAACATACGTCAGACCAAGTCTGCAGTTGTAAGGAAAAGAACAGACCGAGCACATCTTCATTCGTATTAAAACCCTTACGCACAGAGGACTGTTATGACACAAACTGTTCATACAGATCTTGAGCCATGACAAAAAAAATCCATAATAAGTCTTAATCATTATTTGATGACCAAATCTGTTGTTGCTTATTATACTGGGCCCAGGAGCTGGAACTCATTCCCCAGAAATATATTTGGAAAATGTGGTTATTGGGTACACGACCCCAAGACACCTAACCAAAGTCACACAGCCACAGGAGCAGTAAGCCCCCATGTTACTTAGTCTTCCTAATCCCTATTTCCCTCCCTCTAATCCCTCTCCTTCCTTCTTCCTCCAGCAACGTCGTAAATGAACGTATCGAGTCCGGTCGGGGTCGCGGAGGAGCCACCGCCGCCGCCATCAACAGCAGCAACAACAATACACCCGCCGTCAGAAATCCTGAATGACTCCTCACTCTCAGACCACCTCCCTTCTGGCCCGTTGATGGACTCGGTGATACCGGAGGGTTTGGGTAACTGGTCGTGGGCACGGGAGATGGGGGCGCCGCCCCATTGGCTGGCCCACCACGCCACCACGCCCGTGTCCGCCGAGCTCCACCTCCTGGTCGCCGTCATCCTCACTACCATCGGCATCCTTGGCACTGCTGGCAACGCTGTCGTTGTCTGGGTCTTCACCAGGTGACGTTGATGGCCGACACTCACCCACCTAGGAACTGGTTCACGAAGTAGTTATGCAAGTACTTAGAAACGTGTACATCTTTCCTTCGATCTTTGACGGCTTTAGTTACATTTATTAAACAGTTTACAAGCATGAAAACTTCCCAATCAACTGTTGTTATTGTTATAAACAGCCTCCTGGTGCGTCGGTGCTCATTAACTGTTTAATAATTGTAAACAAAGTGTTAAAGATGTACAGGTTCGTAAGAGCTTGCGTAACTGCTTCGTGAATCTGGCCCGTGTTCACCAAGTATTCACCCATTATTCACCGAATAGTCATCCAACTCTATCTTTTTACATTAAGTTACAAAACGTCATTTTAGTACAACTTTGATGATTAATTGGTGCATCCTCACAGAGCCGCGAACACCAAAGAGCCAGTGGCGGGACCAAAGAGCCAGAGCTCAACCCCCGCAAGCACAACTAGGTGAGTATACCAGCCTGTTCTCTCTATCTGCGACTCCGTAAAATAATCAACCTCCTAACCTAACCAGCAACGTATGAACCCAAGCAACCCACCTAACACATCGAGTCCAATACATAGAACACGTAGATACTTGCGAGCCGCCACACTTCCCATAGAAGGTTGCATTTGTAACGTTCGTTACCATAATATACAAAAAAAGATGGACTAATTAGTTGAGAGGACGGGTGCTAACACAGCGTTTCATGCAAGGGATTAAACAAACTGTCGTGACAATAGTGAGCTGTTTATACACCGTTTAGTTTTAATTTATAACACCAACTTGAAGGGAAGGTAGATTGATGTTGGCATAATAATAATAATAATAATAATAATAATAATAATAATAATAATAATAATAATAATAATAATAATAATAATAACAATATATTTAATGTTGATAGGATGAGCTGGACTAACAAATTAGGACATACATCAAACAAAACAGAAAAAACATCAAACGAAACAAGATATCCGTCAAACAAAACAGGATATACATAAAATGAAATACGATATACAGCAAAATAAAAACAAAGATATACATCAAAGTAAACAAGAAATGCAGCAAACTAAACTTGATACGAATCAAACAAAAAAAAGATATACAAACAAAAGCAAGATATACACCATACAATAAATTATATACATCAAACACAACAGGATATACACAAACGCAAACAAATACAATTCCCCTACCACTTTCACCTCGTCCTTAAAGTCATCAAAATTCCTTTGTCTCAATTGAATTCCACCACCTTCCTCTCATCAACACCTCCTGCCACCCCCCCACCCCAGACCACCCTGTCTCCGTCTGTGTCATCAACGCCCTCTCCACCCAGTCTGTCTCCGTCATCAAAACCCCTACCCTGTCTCACACCACCCACCTCCCATGTCATTCTCACCCCCCCCCCCTTTCTCCCACCTATCCATATCACTTTTATCTGTCAACTCGTTTTCCCCTGTCCATACAAACCTTCCATCTTGCCTCCATCACGTCCCTCTATCTACCTTTACCAGCCTCTTAACCAAATTTTCTCCTTCACTTCCCTCCCACCTCCATCACCCACCTTCTCTTTCCCTCTGAATTAAGGGAGCTGTGCTACAATGGCAAGCAGGCAGGCAAAACTAAACATCATAGCCCTAGAGAAGAGCAGGATGATAGGGAACATGATCACTAGATGCAAAATACTGAGGGAGGCCCGGTTTATGTACCTGACTTACGGGATCAAAATAGGTTTATATATATATTCCTACCTTGCTTCTTGTTTACCTTTCTTGACCTTCATTATCTAATGAATTGCTTCACCCCTCCCCCTTCCTTCTAGCACCTATCTCTCTCCCTCACACCTGCCTCGTCTTCATCACACACCTGTCTCGTCTCCCTCACACACCTGTCTCGTCTCCCTCACACCTGCCTCGTCTTCCTCACAGGTTCCGTCGACTACGGAGTCCGGCTAACACATTTATCGTGAACCTGGCGGCCAGCGACCTCCTGACCTCAGTCCTACACAGCATGGCCGCCTACTCCTCCTTCAGGCACCAGTGGGCCTTCGGCAAGCTCGGTAAGTGGGAGGGAAAGGGAGAGTGGGGAGGAGGGGGGGAGGGAGAGAGAGAGGGAGGGAAGTGAGAGAGGAGGAGGTGGTAGAGGAGGACTTAGGAGAAAGAGGGACTAGGAAAGGGAGGAATATTTTTGGTGTTTTAATTATTTTTCTACCACAGATGTGGCCACACATTTATAATGCTAACCAGCATATATATATATATATATATATATATATATATATATATATATATATATATATATATATATATATATATATATATATATATATATATATTCTTCTGTCTGTCCTCCATGGACAGGGTTAGAGATCTGATAAACATATAGTTCAGGGATTTATTGAACAACCAACCACAGAAGGTGATTGTAGTGCTTTTAAAATGCTAATCTAACCTATAAACATAAATACACAGATTTACGTCTGTCCTACATAAACAGTGTTCGAGGTGTCTTTTTACATAGTGTCATTAATGTGCGTTTACAAAGGTGAAATGCAGAGGGAGTGGAAGGGAGGGAGAGAGAGAGAGAGAGAGACTGGCTGCAGGAATGTATCCCACTAATACAAAAAGTCACTAAAATAACTGGATGAAAATTGCAACGCGACAGTTCACAACTAAATATATATTAAATAATAGGAACAGTGCTTCACCAGCCTAAATTACCCGGAGCTCCACGTAACATGTGTATGAGTATATTGGACATGTATATGAGTGGGATTGGGGGGTTATAAATAGGAGCTGCCTTGTATGGGCCAATAGGCCTTCTGCAGTTACCTTTGTTCTTATGTTGTTATGTAACAAGGCATGTTTCTATTTAACAACCGTGTGTCACCACCAGCAGGAGCCAATTGGGCCATATTTACCTGAGGGGGCCACGAAGGCTAATGGCTTCGATGAGGACAGGAAGCCGGCAGCTAATTGAAGGTCCCCGACCCCATTTGCTTTGATATTTTCCAGTTGGATTTTTAAAATGTAACAGTTTTGGTATTAACGGCTTCGGCGGGTAGGCGGTTCCATTGGTTAATAACCCTGTGGGTGAAAAAGCATCTCCTGTTCTCAGTCCTACACTGTTAGGCTTATCAAGGTTCCCATAGGCTTACGACTGACCTTTCCCAGGAGGCAACCCACAACAGTTGCCTAATTCCCAAGTATCTATTCAATGATAGGTAACCAGAGGCATCCGATGAAAGGAAACTCACCAAAACCTGCCCGGGTATCGGACTCGGGGCCACACCGTTGTGAAACTACTGCCGATTGTCGCATACTCATCCCTACAACATAAACCTTTTTAATTCTGAAATATCAAAATTTACGAAGCCTGCGGGCCGCTCCAAGCAACAGCCTAGTTGACCAAACTCTCACAAGTCAAGCTTGGCCTCGGGCCGGGCTTGGGGAGTAGAAGAACTCCCAGAACCCCATCAACCAGGTAACCAGGTATCAACCAGGTATCAACCAGGTAACCAGGTATCAACCAGGTAACCAGGTATCAACAAGGTAACCAGGTATCAACAAGGTAACCAGGTATCAACCAGGTAACCAGGTAACCAGGTATCAACCAGGTAACCAGGTATCAACCAGGTGTCAACCAGGTATCAACCAGGTAACCAGGTATCAACCAGGAAGCTTTGCTTTAATTTCACTTTCCACAAAACAACATGCAACAGTTCAGTTAAATTCCTAAACTTTGAGTTTGAGTAATTTCAACATAAACAAATATATCAAACTATGACACATCCAAATCCTGAAACTACTCGTCCAACATCATATTTATGGCCGAGACTTGCGGCTGCGGAGCTGCATCTCAACCTCATTGATTAATTAACTAATTAATGACAGGTAAACAAATTATATTTTTTTTGATTAGATAACCAATATATTAACTATTCTAGCGAACATTATGATAGAAAAGACCACTGATAAACGAGACATTAGGGTAGAGGAGAATACTGATATAACGAACATTAGGCTAGAGGAGACCACTGATATAAGGAACATTATTTACAAAACTGGCTCTACTACACGATAATATTTAGCTTATACACAGCAGGAGAGTTTCATAATTAGCGGCCGGTACTTTTGCCTATGGCTGATATAAAAACATTGATTTAGAAATATTGATCTAGAAGCATCGATTTGGAAACATTATCACAGAGAAAATAAAACGATGTCATTACAGCATACGAACATTAATTTACGTAAAACTTCCCCCATGATATTACACATGCATCACACGCTAAATTAAAAAAAAACGTGGTGGTAATCTATTGTAATCTGTGGTAATAAACGTTGTGGTAATCTGTTGACAATTATATTTCACAACAATTCAAAACATTATCTATACTATAAGAGAGAGAATGTGTGTGTGTGTGTGTGTGTGTGTGTGTGTGTGTGTGTGTGTGTGTGTGTGTGTGTGTGTGTGTGTGTGTGTGTGTGTGTGTGTGTGTGCGTGTGTGCGCGCGTTAGAGAGACACGAGTAGAAGATATGATAGAGAAGATTAGGTCTCCATCGGGGGCCCAAAGGCGGGGTCCAAGAGCTAACAGTTCGATCCTGCAGACAAATAGTAACTATAAATAATAAATACACAACACACCAACCCCCTCCCCCTCTGTATTCCTTCAGGAAATAAAATAAATAAAAACACAGATTACAATTAAAGACAAAGCTGACTAGCCAGGATGAGGATCACTCGCGCTAATACTTCAATAATGAATCCCAACCATTGAGCGCAGCCACCAAGAATTTCATTATAAACAGCACCAGACAACCACCATTGTACTCCACACAATTAATTTGGCTTTTACGAAATACCACTAACCAGAGCCAGAGCCGAAATACCACTAACCAGAGCCAGAGCCGAAATACCACTAACCAGAGCCAGAGCCGAAATACCACTAACCAGAGCCAGAGCCGAAATACCACTAACCAGAGCCAGAGCCGAAATACCACTAACCAGAATCAGGATTCACTAACCATTTACGCAACCATTTACGAAACCTGTGCATCTTTCCTCAGTCATGACGGCTTTGTATACATTTATTAAACAGTTTGCGAGTACTGAAGCGCTACGAGCTTATTTATAACAATATTAACATTGATTTAAGAACTTTCATTGCTCGTAAACTGCTCAATAAAAGATCAATCTGTCATGACGGAGAAAAGATGTACAGGTTTCGTAAGTGAAAGGATAAATGCTTGACAATTCCTGGTTCGCAGCGTTTGGTGTTCTCTATAAAATAAGGAAACTACAAATGCACTACAAAATATTAAACTTATATCACAATAAATGTTTCCGATCAAGAGCTCAGAAATTCTTTATTAGTAAATACGACTTTCACGCGGGACTCAATCTTCAAAAAGGTGAGCTAAATATAAAGCTCGAGTCGCCGCTAGACCAAATGTAACCAACTTATATATCATTATATATCATTATCAATTAATTAAAAAAGGGGGTAAATAAAAATAGGAGATGCAAAAAAAAGTCGAGTAAAAAAGTGGGAAGTAAAAGATGGGAAGTAAAAAAAGGGAATAAAGAAGGGGAAATAAAAAAAAGTAAAACAGGGGAAATAAAGAAGGGGAAATAAAAATGGAGAATAAAGAAGGGGAAATTAAAATGGAGAATAAAGAAGGGGGAATAAAAAAGAAATAAAAAATGGGAAGTCAAAAAGGGGAAGTAAATAGGGGAAGTAAAAAAGGGGGACGTAAAATATGGGAGGGAAGTAAAAAAAAAATATAAAGTGGATAGGAAAATATTTATTATCAACTAAAAGCTAAACTACCACTCGCAGCCAGGTAATCTGATTGACCGACTGGTGACATTTGGGCACTCTAACCGGCACTAGTGCCCAATCAGTGTCATTACCAACCCCATTCTGCCTGTTCAATTCAGATAGAAAACACCAGAGACCATTGAAAGGTTCGAATTGCTCGTGTCATCGTTTCAGAACACCGCAGTTGAGCTCCTGTGTGTACGAACATTTTAACTGTTAAGTGGTAGTAAAAGTCCCTATGAACATTTTAATTGTTAAGTGGTAGTAAAAGTACCTTTGTGTTGCCACAACGGACAAAATAAGGGGTACTAAAAAGCGTTCGAACCCAAGCCACAGGTGCTATGTCCGTTCTTTCGATTGAAGTAACCCATCTAATCTATCGAGGCCGAGGCATAGAAAAGGGTTTAATATTACGGTGCTTTAATATTTACGAATACGTCGTATTTTTAACGGATTGACTGGTTCCGCTAACACGTGGGTGTATTAGGTGAAAGGATACGAGCCACAACCAGGAGCATTTAATACAGTAAAATAATGTTTACATTTCATCTGTTAAAACGAGTATTAATATTAACACTATTTAGATTAATAAAAACTTGAAAATATTTTACACAAACTTTAAGAGTTTAAACTTAAAAAAAATAAAGGAAATTCTTAAGGTATTAAATTGTATTTCCAACCCTCCCATTAATACATTTATTGAAGTACATGTCCGAGTGTATAGGTGTGACCAATAGGTATCCAAGTGTACAGGTATACCATTAGGTACCCAAGTGTACAGGTATACCATTAGCTACCCGAGTGTACAGGTATACCATTAGCTACCCGAGTGTACAGGTATACCATTAGCTACCCAAGTGTACAGGTATACCATTAGGTACCCGAGTGTACAGGTATACCATTAGGTACTCAAATGTACAGGTATACCATTAGCTACCCAAGTGTACAGGTATACCATTAGCTACCCAAGTGTACAGGTATACCATTAGTACCCAAGTATACATGTATACCATTAGCTACCCAAGTATACAGGTATACCATTAGCTACCCAAGTGTACAGGTATACCATTAGGTACCCGAGTAGAATCTCGAATCTGTAAACCAGCAAGAAAATATTCTTTCACTTGACGATTCGTTTGTAAAGGTCTGGAACTCAGCTGGAAGGGAAGGAAACTATCAGGGGGGGAAAGCGCCAAGCCATTACGACTATATAGTACTGTGAAGGGGTCAGGATAAGGATTTGGGATGGGACGGGGGGAAAGGAATAGTGCCCAACCACTTGTGGACGGTCGGGGATTGAACGCCGACCTGCATGAAGCGAGACCGGCGCTCTACCGTCCAGCCCAAGTGGTTGGGAGCATCTCGCGACGCTGCGACTTGCTCTGTGTGTGTGTGTGTTTAAGGTACTGAAGCGCTCACTTTACCTTCCTTGCTCTTTGGTGTTACTACAAAGGAAAAGGAGAATATTTCCAGGAGAATATTTGTGTTGTGGACCTTTTTCAGGAAGTCTATTATTCTCGTCGAGTAAAATGTATTTGCTAGTCCTCGGACTCTTGGTAAATTTAATGAAAGTTTTTCCTCCATGGGGATGTATATGTGTGCATTTTCTATTTGCACATGCAGGATTGAGATGCTAGATCTTGGGGCCCCGCCTTCCTAACCTTTGGTTGTCTAATGTACCGACATATCTACTACATATATTTCTCCCATGTGTCTGTTTGCAGTTAGGCGAACAGAGGCAACCGATGAAAGAAACCCCCTGCTCATTTGTTTCTGCCTCAACTGGGAATCAAACCCGGGCCCTTAGGACTACGACCCCAGGGCGCTGTTCACTCAGGCGCGAGGCCCCTGTGGGTGTGGGGTCAGATAAGTATTGCATTGAGTTCTCGGAGTGTTCAGTAGACCTAACGTATTGATGACGGCCATAATTATTTAACATGAAAAACCAAAAGAAACAGAGAAGGCCCAGCCAATCAGTCGCCTTAACTACTTGCTGTAGTGCTACATAATTCCACAAGGAAGTGATGGGCGAACCCCACGGAGAACTGCAGGCTTTCGCCTCTAAAGCAATTTGGAGTACGGTGAAAAGGAAAACAGATCTTTGAGGGAACGCAGCTGTTGGAGAGGGAGTAGGGGTTGTGTAGGCAAGTGGGAGAGGAGAGGGGTTATGTAGGGAGTGGGTCATGGGCCATGGGGCACCTGGGACGGGCAGGAGCATTAGCAGCTTATGTGGCAGATGAAGGAAATCTTTCCTGGACATTGAATACAGAAAAGAAACGACCCATTAATACACCAAAAGGTAGAAATGTAAGAGAACATAAGCACGCAGAGAACCACAGGTGGCTTCTAAAGCCGTAGGAAGCAGCCCCGGACAACTGCTCCAGAAAACAACCTCCCTCCCACCCCCTCTCTCTCCCACGCTATACAACCCCCATCTCACCCACTTTTCTGCACCCCGCCGCAGGGTGCAACATCTATGGCGGAGGGGTGGGCCTGCTGGGGCTGGTCTCCATCGTCACCCTCTCCTGGATAGCTGTGGAGCGCCTGATCGTCCTCCGCACTACCTCCTCCTCCTCCAAGTGGCGCATCACCCGCACCACCGCCAGGAAGGTAAGCTCCTTCCTCCCCAAAGCACATACCGCTAGGAAGACTAAGACTCTCCCCTTCAAAATGTACCACCACCAGGAAGGTAAGCCTCCCTTCCCTTTCCTCAGAGAGCACTACCGTCAGGATGGCTCGCCCCCTTACCTAAGAAAGCACTACCGTTAGAAAGGTAAGCCTCCTTCCCTCAGAGTGCATCCCCCGCCAGGAAGGTAAGCCATCCACCTCGAAGTAGAACACTATTAAATAAATCATAGCTAATAAAAGGTGAAATTTGTTTTCCTCGACAGTAAACATTGGGTTTCATTAAGTAATTAACAAAAGAAGACACCAAGTCAGGGAGACTATGTAGCACCATCAGAGTCGCTGGATATTCAAAAGGCGCTAAATATCACCGAGGATGCCAATACGAGAACAAAAGCACATGAGACAAGCGATATCAAAGTCATCAGATTCATCAAGGATTTTGTCGAGGGACATTAGGAAAGCAAGACATACGCTCATCCTGAAAATCGGGACATTCCACAAGGAGGTGCACGACTATAAGTGGGACAATGCAGTTTGAACAATAAGTAGCAAGGGCGGCGTTCTACTAAATGCCTATGAGTTAAGCGTATGTGGTCAATACATCACCTAGCCAAAGCCATTTCTCACCGTCAATTACAGTGGTAGGAGGAAGGCCAAGGGGATACGTTATTGTTAAGAGTGCGCAGTCTGATTACCTATAATCTCAGACCAACGACCTTGCCAGTGGTCTCTAATTGAGGAATGAATGACTGGTGGAAATCTGAATAAAGAATGACCTTGTTGTTAATAGGACAAGGTACGTAATAATCTGGAGAAAGTGCTAAGCCATTACTACTATGTAACTCTTGGAAGGGATGAGGATAAGGATTTGGGATTGGACGGAGGAAAGGAATGGTGCCCAACACTTGGATGGCCGGGGATTGAACGCCTAACTGCAAGAAGCGAGACCCTCGCTCTACCGTCCAGCCTAAGTGGTTGAACAGGTGCAGAGTCTCCTTAGTGGCAGTGTCTGTACGTTCATTAAAGGTAACACCAATATGGCTGGGAATCCAGCAAAACTCAACTGTCTTAAATCTGCTAGAGATAAGAAACAGCCAATGTTGAATTTCGATTACCACAGGATACATAGGGTTAAATGACTCCAGGGTCATGAAGGCACTGCAGGAGTCGACCATGATAACAAAGGAACGTTGGCGTCGGAAAAGAAGTTCACGAAGTGCATACAAGTTTGCATAAGTTCTGCCGTGAAGATGCCAGTTTCCAGAGACAGGCGGCACATATAGATGCGGTCAGGAGAGACAACAGAGTGGCCTACACCTTCAGCAGAGTTCGCTCATCTGCGAGGATGGCAATGGAGTGCGAGTGCAAAGAAATATGTTGAAGGGAATGGTGTTGCAGAATATGTAGGAGGGGTAGAAGCCTTTAGAAGCCTTTTCCATGCGAGTCAAGGTCTTGCAATAGGGTACCCTCCATGAGTGCAAGGATGGAACGACACGAGGAAAGACATTGCTAACATGAATTGCGAGGGGAATCGTACATGCGATATATCCGTACAGAAAAAGGAAGGTGGTGAAAGGGAAGAGGGGCCCACATGAGGGGGTACCAGTCAAAACACAACATAAGTGAGGGGGGGTTGCGGGGACCGCACAAGGTAGTGAAGGTAGTAACAATCAGTATGATCCTGTAGAGACAGGACTCCGGTTTCAACATACAGACTCAGGGTAGGGATGAACAAAAGGCACCAGAGCTGAGGCATAACCCAGTATGGTGCAGAACATCAAGACAACGAAGAGTCGAAGGAGAGGTGAAGGAGTAGGAGGGACAGCCATAATCGAGTTTAGACAGCAAGAGAGACGAGTTCAGATAAATGAAAGTGCATTTATCAGCTTTCCCATGAAGTACGGGACAAGACTTTAAAAAAGGTAAGGACCTTAGAGTATTCAACATGGAGGTATGATATGAGGTGACTAAGACAAGCTGGAGTCAAAGATCAATCCGAAAGTTTAGCAAAATCTTTATACAGAAGAGGACTACCATAGAGCGACAATGGTGGACGAAAAACGTCCTGGTTCCGAGTAAAAGTCATTGCACAAGTCTTAGTTGTAGAGAACTTGAAGCCATGATCAGTGGCCCAGGACGACACAGCATCGATCTCAAGTTGAAGCTGTCGTAGGAGGAAAGGGCCGTCATCACCCCAACAGCAGAGAGTGAGATCATAAACATACGGGGCCGAAAAAATGCCAGAGAGAAGAGAGGAAGGAAGACCATTTAGGGCCACTTGGAAAAGAGTAATACTCAGAATACTACCTTGGGGAACACCTTCATATTGTTGAAGCGATGTCAGCTAACTCCATCTCCAAGATGAGAGGAGATGCAGGGACAGGGGGGAACTGGAGAGCGGGGGGTTAGACAAAAGCCTTCTGTCCACTGGGGAAGAAGAAAGAAGAACCTGACTTCGTATTCTCACCCAGTGTCACTGCGAAACACAGGCGTGCCACTAGCAATGTACCGTGCGACAGCCTCATTACAGTTTCAGGTTGTGAGGGAGAACGAGAGCGGACAACACTAGGATGTCTGTGAGGAGGATGGATATCGGGCAGGATAGACAGTTGTCGGGAAGGGTCAAAGGACAAAAGGGAAGGCTGAGAAGAATATGGGGACTGAAAGTTAAGGTCACAGTGGATACAGAAGAGGGAGAAAGTGGAGAAGTTACACTGAGACGAAGGGCAACAGAATACTGGAAAGGAAGGGTGGAAATACCGGTTGGTGGATCATATCATGAGGAACACCCTCAGTTTCAGACAGCAGAGGAGTAAAAGGCGGGGAACTGGTGGAAGTGTCGGGGTTTAAGGCCTCGAAACGACGCGGGACGGATAAATGGAAGAAGGGTAGGGAAGAGAAGTGCGATGTCATGCACGAGCATACGTCATGTTGAAGAAAGGGTTTCTCAGACAAGACAACGAGGTCTACTACCTTTCAGATGTTATTAACAAGAACGTCGTGAAGGTTTGCTACCTTTCAAAAATACCCTAAACAAATTTGATCCTCATATTCAAATTTTGTTTTAATGAAATTGTTATTTTTGTTCAAAATTCAAATTTGTTTCCACAGCTGATCCTGGTCGTCTGGGCCTACTGCAGTGTGCTCGCCCTACCGCCACTCTTCGGTTGGAGCGCCTATGTTCCTGAAGGTGAGAGCGGAACCTCTGTGAGTATGCCATTATGCTAAAAATGGTACCCGGCGTTGCCTGGATCTTGATGATATTTCGTATTATTTGTCCATGTATTCACAGGCTTGTATTCCAAATTACCTGAATCCAGAGCTCGTATCCCTTCCCTTCGAACCTAATTTTGTATCCCCCACCACTGACGCCAAGCTACTGTGTCCTTCCATGGACCCCAAACTCGTATCCCCTGTTCTGGACGCCGGAGTTCCATCCCAGCCGTGGTGGAGGAAGAGTGCATCTTGGAGCACTCTAGAAAGTTGTGAATTTGTGATCCAGTGACTTTGATGGATGATGGACAAGACGATTCCAGGCCTTCAAGTTCAAGTATGTTTACTGAGACAAGAAAGAAACACATCTCAAAGGGATAGAGTAGCTTAGGCTATTTCTACCCCCATTTCCAGGCCTTTTCGGATGGCAATGACCAGGAGGCAAAAAACGGAAAACTGTGCACAGAGAGTTAAGTGATACTGACAGTGATGAACGACCGAAGAAGTGTGGTGATCGTCGACAGACGGGACCTGAGTTTCAAAGTTCTATACAAACACAGGAGGAAAATCTCACCGGAAGGATGCAACAGGACCACACACAGCAAGAGGCACACATTAATGGAAGGAAGCCGCTGTTGCAGGCGATGAGTCACAATAACGTGGCTGAAGTAGCCTGCTGCAGTTCTCATTACTACTATCCCCTACACCTGACTTTCCTCCTCAGCTCTCTCTTGCCTATTTAATGCCTGTCCCTACCTGTCCTCATCACAGTCGACTTGAGAATGGTCCAGGACGGACCGAAACGTCGTCGTCCCTTCAATTTCTAGTGTGTGGTCTGGTCAACAAGCCGCTGTTATTTCCCTCGACACGTCAACTAACTTTTCATCAGAAGCTGTAGTGGACCGTTCAATTGGCTAATGAATTTGGTGAATATGAACCATTATTTAAGGAGGGTGTTCACCGGCCCTACATAACAGTTGGGACAGAAGAGGCAGTAGAACATCTAATGACTGACGGATTAAAGAATAGTTTTGGTTACTCCTAAAGTAGGAATAATTTACACTAAAGTTATTGTTTTTAAGTATCCGACATACTTGGATCCTGAATTTCTTTACCCTAAGAATGAAAGTGTTGGGTAGGCTAAGAGGACCATTGAACATGGTGAAAAATAAAGCCAAAGTGTTGCCTCATTAATGGGTAAGGCTCCAGAAAGACTTTTTGTGCAAGCACTTGGATACAGGACAGTGGCAAAATTAAAAAAAACAATTGAGGAGCCTATATTATGTATGAAGTGTTCTCGTTGGGGACATATGGCTTGGAAATGCCAGTTTGGCCCCAGATGTCGGTACTGTGGTAAGACTTAAGCATGACTCGCGACAGTGTATAGTCAGGATTGACAGATACTGACAGGGGGTGCTGACATCACCAGTATCTTCCTCGTGCATGCTGACATCACCAGTATCTTCCTCGTGCATGCTGACATCACCAGTATCTTCCTCGTGCATGCTGACATCACCAGTATCTTCCTCGTGCATGCTGACATCACCAGTATCTTCCTCGTGCATGCTGACATCACCAGTATCTTCCTCGTGCATGCTGACATCACCAGTATCTTCCTCGTGCATGCTGACATCACCAGTATCTTCCTCGTGCATGCTGACATCACCAGTATCTTCCTCGTGCATGCTGACATCACCAGTATCTTCCTCGTGCATGCTGACATCACCAGTATCTTCCTCGTGCATGCTGACATCACCAGTATCTTCCTCGTGCATGCTGACATCACCAGTATCTTCCTCGTGCATGCTGACATCACCAGTATCTTCCTCGTGCATGCTGACATCACCAGTATCTTCCTCGTGCATGCTGACATCACCAGTATCTTCCTCGTGCATGCTGACATCACCAGTATCTCCTTCAGAGGTGCTGACATCATAGAGTATCTCCTTCAGCTGACATCAACAGTATTACACTCACGGCTACTCATGCCCATGTACTTCCCCCAGGGCTACTCATGCCCATGTACTTCCCCCAGGGCTACTCATGCCCATGTACTTCCCCCAGGGCTACTCATACCGTATGTATTTCCTCCAGGACTACTCATACCCCATGTACTTCCTCCAGGACTACTGACATCGTGTTCGTGGGACTACATCAGCAGGACTAGGAGCAACCGGGGCTACTACGTGTACCTGCTGGTGGGAGGGTTCCTGCTACCTATCGTGGCTATCGTCTGCTGCTACTCCTACATCCTGGTCGCTCTCTTCCAGCACTCCCGCCTCCTCACCCACGCCTCCTCCAGGTAAGCCAGCACCCCGCAGTCAATATGTAAGTCAACGCTCCACAGGAAAGTCAACGCTCCACAGGAAAGTCAACGCTCCACAGGAAAGTCAACGCTCCACAGGAAAGTCAACGCTCCACAGGAAAGTCAACGCTCCACAGGCAAGTCAACGCTCCACAGGCAAGTCAACGCTCCACAGGTAGGTCAACGCTCCACAGGTAGGTCAACGCTCCACAGGTAGGTCAACGCTCCACTGGTAAGTCAACGCTCCACAGGCAAGTCAACGCTCCACAGGCAAGTCAACGCTCCACAGGCAAGTCAACGCTCCACAGATAAGCCAAATAATTACGGTAAGCACAGTAATAATAACGTTTTCTATATATCGACCTCGACTGGTTAGGTGGGTTGCTTGGGTTCGTACGTAAGACAAAACAGCTACATTATTTACGGAGTGGCGAATGAATGAATGAATGAATTATCATGGGAAAGCGCCAAGCCATTACGACTAAATAGCACTTGGAAGGGGTCAGGATAAGGATTTGGGATGGGACGGGGGAGGGGAAGGAATGGCGCCCAACCACTTGGACGGTCGGGGATTGAACACCGACCTGCATGAAGCGAGACCGTCGCTCTACCGTCCAACCAAGTACACCATTCATTAGAGACAATTAGAGGATGATTACAGCCATGAGAGGATCACAGGAGTTAAGCCTCACGTTATCACACCAGGAAACAATGCAATCACAACATTCATTTTATGTTTTAATATTAATGAATTTTGTTATAACGTTCCGCCGTAAAAAACTGGCAGGGGAACGTTTAGGATGTTGTCAGGAAATTCAATATATGTACCTTTACCTGAATAAAAAAATTCTAATCTAGATTCACTTTTTCATATAATTCATGTATAACAATTTATATTTATTATGGGGGACAAAAAAGATGGAGCTCAATGAGAGACTGTTATCACTTGTGTCGTCACACCACTTTACTTGCCTAGGGCAATGGGAAGAGGTTACACTAAGGCTCACTATGACTGGTTAATTTTCCCCGTCTAAGCCAATCAGCAAAGCCCTTTGTCACTTACAGCGGGACCCTTGCGTTTGATTGGTGCTTGAGCAGCCAATTCTCTTAATTTGTCACATCCTACATGATACAAAGTTCTAACCTAACCAGAAACGTACAAACCCAAGTAACCTACCTAACTTTACCAACCAACGCATAGAAAACGTGGATATTTGTGAGGCGCTACTTTTCATAGTATTTTATAATGATTTCTTCCTTGACTTCTTACGGGCTCACTATAGCCCGTGCTACATGGACATTTCGTTCACAGGAGCTAAAACTAAAACAAAACAACAACCTTGATTTCTTTCCTGGGTGACCCCTCCTGTGACCGACTTGCTCAGTCTATCCATTGCTCCCTCTCCCTCAACCTCTGCGGCTGTGTTAGCTACTCCCTCTGCCTCTGCAGGACACTGATGCGTCGCAATGACCTGCGGACGGCGCAGATGGTGCTGACGCTCATCGTGCTCTTCATCGTCAGCTGGAGCCCGTATGCCGTCATCAGCATCATCGGTCAGTTCGGCGAGGTGCGGCTGCTGACGCCCTGGGTGGCGACCCTGCCCGCGCTCTTCGCCAAGGCCTCCGTCATCTACAACCCCATCGTCTACGGCATGAGCCACCCACACTTCCGTTCCTCACTCCAGCACTTCTTTTCCAGCGTGGCCGCATCGCAGCAACAGATGCACAATAAGCCTTCGAACGCTGCTCAGCGTGTTTCCGTCAACTCTATTTTAGCACTGCCCGATGATTCGCCGCACCAACACTGGCACTCAGACGGCGCCCCATCCCCTGGATACTTCACGGGAGTCAGCACCAGGAATAACTCCATAGCGGCGATAACCGACACTGGTGAATCGTGCGACTGTTTGCTAGTGCCTGACATCGGCATGATCGCCAGTGGTGACAGCGCTAATATGTCAGAACCTGATCTTTTGCGTCACGACGATAGGATCATCCCTGCCCACTTTATCACCTATCTCGCCTATCACAGGGAGAAGCGAAGGTTCCTGCGCTCGGCGCTCTTCTGCTCGGAATCGTCTCTAGAGCGGTACAACCGTCGGGGGCAGGTGCACCGTTGCCCACGACAGATGTACCTGGGGGGAGGCGGGGGGCTCATGCGCACTACCACTCCGAATTGTGTGCTGAAGCAGACGGGGCCATGCACGTGGGACCATGTGGCCCTCCTGACCCCCTCCTTCCCCCTCCACAATGACTCCAGCAACGTCTCCGTGCGCTCCACCTCCCCCGATCCTCGCAGAGTTTCCATTGCCACCACCTGCTCCAGGAGCCCCAGACTCTCCCTCTCAAAGCTCAACGTAAGTACTCAGCCTCCTCGCTTGCCCTGTATGGGGGAAAGTATGACGGGAACTATCAGGGGAAGTGATAAGCCATTACGACTATATAGCACTGGGAAAAGGGTCAGGATATTCGGGAGATATCTCCCGTCACGCTGGGTGCAGTCGCACCTCCACAGATCTCCAGTATCAGCTCTTGATACTGGTAATGGCTCAAAAGGGCGTGTGTGTGTGTGTGTGTGTGTGTGTGTGTGTGTGTGTGTGTGTGTGTGTGTGTGTGTGTGTGTGTGTGTGTGTGTGTGTGTGTGCGTGCGTGCGTGTGTGCGTGTGCATGTGTGTGTGTGCGTGTGTGTGTGTGCGTGCGTGTGTGTGTGTGCGTGTGCATGTGTGCGCGTGTGTGTGTGCGCGCGCGTATGCGCGGGGGTAAGGTAGCAGAGGGGAGCTTAATAGGCTTCCTTTACGTAATACTCTAATTGCACTCACCTAGTTCAACTGTATAGTCGTAATGGTTTAGTGTTTCCTCCTGACAATTACCTTACCTCATGTATGCACAAACAGAGCTTCAGCTCGGAGCCCCACCTCGTAACCATCTGGCGAGATGTGCCGACAATCCCCAGGTTCCAACACAATGTACACTTCAATAACAATCATAAAGGAATATGATTTAGTCCAGAAACCAAGTACTGGACAGGTTAGTCATTGTGTAATCAGCGCTGAAGTGCTGTAACACATGCAGGATTTAGTGTCTTTACAGAACTGCATTCAGGATTTGTCAGGTCATTTTCTATTATGCTATTTCTATTCAGTGATCTGTGCTTCACCTAAGCATATCCCTGCCGTCCCTGCCGGACAGAGAGATTTGCTGTGTAAGGGTCTATGTCCCTGCTATTACATGGCCACGGTCAAACATGACGCTAGTACATGACATGTGTATATGTATTTATACCTAGAGGGGGGGTTCATGCATACAATCCTTAGTACTGAAAATAAAATATATTGTTTCATCGCCTGACAAATTCTACTTTGGTATCAACATGTTCTCGTAAGTGTATGGACCGATTCCGTTTTTTTGGCATTTGATAAAGTGTCCACGTTCCTATATAAGCTCTCGTCTTCCCCAGGTAAGCAAGACTCAGCGCCACATTAACTGCTGCCAGTGCGCGGCGAGCGACTTGGCGCAGACTGTCACTGTCGCCACCATAAACAACAAACGGCGACGCTCCTCAACCATCCACGTCTGCCTCAGGGGCAACTTGCACCAGATGAACGACGTCTAGGACCTTCTTCCATTCCTCAATCTGTCGCAATAAGATCCTTCGCCAGGGCCCTTAGCGACACAGGTCTTTGTATATCACAGAGCATTGGGGGTGCAGCAACGGATATCTTTCACACATCTCGGGACGGAGTATGATCTTGTGTACAATGTGACTTGTATCCCTGGCGTTACAGGGATACAAGATACTTTACAATACACGCATCGTTTGATCGTCTAGGACTCGGTTACAGGTAAAGTATATTTGTACAAGTACACATTCACAGTCCGTGGTTCACACACAATTATCTTCGCTTATATGAAGATAAATTTCATATTTAACAATTTTGGGATCTAGTTTCGCCAGACGCACACTATCCCCAGAGAATACAGATTTCCTCAGTCAGATAAGCTCAGAAACATTTCAACTCTAAAGCTGGTCTCGTACATTCTGCTAGCAGCGAGTGTATACCGACTACATTTGTATTAATTTACCTTATTTTATTATATACATTTGTATTATCCGCTCATGATTATTAATATTTACTCATTGTAATTACTCATTCACTGTACGACGAGCTTACTCTTTTGAATCTCTCAAAAGAGCCCAGATACTGCCTGGGTGTTCTTGGCAGATGTTACGATAATGTTCCAAATGTGACGGCATCTGCCACATTTTGTGTATTTACAACAATGAATCGAAAGAGATATGACTCCAACGCGACATATATGTGTCCGCTCGTGTCACTTGTAGTTCCTCAACTAGCTTATTCTAAGAAAATAACAAATGTAAATACCGGCTTTTCGCATAGACTGGAAAAAGCATAAAACTTTCAAATATTTTGTAATAGCCAGAACGTGGAATTTTTAATACTCTCAAGCGTTCTTGAATGGGCTCTTTACGATTGGTGTGTAATAGGATTGGTGTGTAGTTTAAGACTGGTAGTATGTATGTGAGGTGTAAATATTAATTTATGTATATATCCCTGTAGGCATGTATGTGTTGTACATTTGTGTTTGTAAACACAAGCGCGCACAGTACTCACAGTGGTGAGTACATGAATAAAGATGCTAACACACACACACACACACACACACACACACACACACACACACACACACACACACATACACACACATACACACACACACACACACACACACACACACACACACACACACACACACACACACACACACACACACACGATATCACTCACACAATACTCATCTCAAGGTAACCACACACAAACAGATATACACACAAACACACACAGACAAACCCACCACAGTCTCAGAATGGTGTGATGTCACTAGCGAATTCCTACAGAGTTCTGTACTCGGACCTATCTTGTTTTTTATATATGTAAATGATCTTCCAGATGGTATAAACTCATGTCAAAGTTTGCTGACGTCAAAATTATGAAAAGGATTCAGACAGAGGAGGACGTCATGAAGCTACAAGACGACCTGGACTAACAGAAGGAATTATCCGACGAGTGGTTATTAGAGTTTAACCCGAGTAAATGTAAAGTAATGAAGATAGGTGTAGGAAGCAGGAGGTCAGATACAACGTAGTTGGAAGTTGAAATTCTTCAAGAATCAGAGAGAAAGACCTGGGAGTTGATATCACATCCCACATCAAGTGGATATCATCAGTGGCATATTATGTTGGTTGGCCAGCATTAGAACAGTCCTTCAGAAACTTGTGTAAGGAATCATTTAGGACCTTAATTACCACATATGTCACACCAATCCTGGAGGATCCAGCTCCAGTGTGGAGTCCGTATCTGGCCAAGCATAAGACCAAATTGGAGGTTCAAAAGGTATGCCCCTAAACTAGTACCCGAGCTGAGGGGTATGAGTTACGAGGAGAGACTACGGGAACTAAACCTCACGTTGCTGGAAGAAAGAAGAGTTGGGGAGACAAGATCACCACATACAAAATCCTCAGAGGAATTGATAAAATTCCTCTGAGAATTTAGAGGAAAAAAAGTAGATCAAAAAACAGTAGATAAAGACAATTTATTTAGCACAAGGGGGACACAAGTGGAAACCGAGTACCCAGCTGGGCCACAGAGAAACTAGAACTAACTTTTTAAGTGTCAGAGTAATTAACAAATGGAATGCATTAGGCAGTGATGTGGTGAAGGCAGACTCCATACACATTTTCAAATGTAGATATAACAAGAGCCCAAGAGATTCAGGAATCTGTACACCAGTCGACTGCCGGTCGAGAGGCAGGACCAAAAGTCGAAGCTCAACCCCCGTGAGCACAATTAGGCGAGTACAACTAGGTGAGTACAAAAGAGAACCCTATTCAGACTCATTGCCAGACAACAACCATTTCTCATGAAGCTGGGCCAAGAAGAACCAATGAACGGGATTTCTATAATACAAGCCACTAGTCAGCTGCTGGAGAGGAAAAGAGCAGTAGTAGTAGTAAGCATTAAGGAACAAGAAGGCTCCAGTCAGGCAGAGTAGAGAGGGTTAAGCTACGAACATAGGATAATGATACTAAATCTCACAATCTTAGAGGATAGAAGGAACTGAGGGGATATGATCACAACTTATAAGATACTGAGGGAAATAGATAAGGTAGACAAGGATAACCTCTTCAGACTGAGAGAAAGCAGGTCAAGAGGATACAGATGGAAGACGGAAGTGCAAATGAGCCAAAGGGACGTAAAAAAATACCCGTACCCTGTACGGGTACTTAACATGTGGAAAGCTCTTAAAGAGGAAGTTGTGGAAGCCACCTCCATCCACAACTTTAAGGTAAAGGTAAAGGTAAAGAATCTGGAACTCAAGAGTAGTCAAGATGAAACGCAACAGGTACAAGGCTAGTAGGTGGGACATAAAAAGCTACACCTCACTCTCCCATACACACTGATAGGTACAAGCACAAACAAATGGACAGAGTTTCACCAGACGCCTCTGTTCACCTAGCAGTAAATAGGTACCTAGGAGTTGGATGCCTGCTATGGACTGAATCCTGGGGATGTGTGTGTGTGTGTGTGTGTGTGTGTGTGTGTGTGTGTGTGTGTGTGTGTGTGTGTGTGTGTGTGTGTGTGTGTGTGTGTGTGTGTGTGTGTGTGTGTGTGTCATAGGATTAAGCAAAGTAGTAACGTTATTCCTTGTATAGTGGCAATGTGTCACACCCAAATCACTAGCACTGACCGCTCATGTAAAAATGATTTGCTCAATAAAAGGTTAATGTATCATAATCAATGTTTCATTTGTTCTCCGTCTATCGGGGGTCAGGGACCCCTGTATGGCTGATCGAGGTCCCCCTCCCTCCCCCCTACGCCTACACTGACTGGATCTCTCATCAGATGCAACCCACAATAGTTGACTAATTCCAAAATATACATTTACTGCTAGGTGAACAACGGCATCAGGTTTAAGGAAACGTGTAAAAACGAGACAAACGTGAACCCAGTCCAATGTTTTGTAAATCACATCCTGCTCCAATCTGGGATAACCTAAGACGAGGGTTTGATCCCACCATCCTGCTCCAAGATTTTCCCCAAGCTAAAAGGTGTGTTGAATTCTCACTAAGACTGCATCTAAATTGAGTTGCTTAAGTTTCGTGCCATTGTTTGTTCTTGCTAAATCAAGCAAGCAGAGACAAATAACAAACAAATACAGAGAATACTAGCAAAGAGTAAGTAATTATCAAAAAAAGGCACCAAGGCTATGTAGCACTACTTGCAAAGGAACAAATAAATCTTGTGTAGTACATAAAAAATGGTTGAAAAGTTAACACGATTTTTATATTTATTGTTTTTAAAGAGACATAATAAAAAAAAAGTACAGTTCCGATTCTTGCAGCAGCTGCCGGCTATAATTAACATGGTCTGATATAACATTAATGTGGGTATGAAATTATAAAATTTTTCGAATATGATACTGTATTTTGCTGCAATTTCCTGTACGAGTCGGTCACTTATGTCCATCATTTTCTCTCACCCACTCGCTCCCTCTCTTCCCCCCCCCCCTGGCTGGCTGTGTACTCACCTATTTGTACTTGCGGGGGTTGAGCTTCGGCTCTTTGGGCCCGCCTCTCAACTGCCAATCAATTGATGTACAGATTCCTGAGCCTACTGGGCTCTGTCATATCTACATTTGAAACTGTGTATGGAGTCAGCCTCCACCACATCACTGCCTAATGCATTCCATCTGTTAACTACTCTGACACTGAAAAAGTTCTTTCTAACGTCTCTGTGGCTCATTTGGGTACTCAGTTTCCACCTGTGTCCCCTTGTTCGCGTACCACCAGTGTTAAACAGTTTATTCTTATCTACCCTGTCAATTCCCCTGAGGATTTTATAGGTAGTGATCATGTCTCCCCTTACTCTTCTGTCTTCCAGTGTCGTGAGGTGCATTTCCCGCAGCCTTTCCTCGTAACTCATGTCTCTTAGTTCTGGGACTAGTCTAGTGGCATACCTCTAAACTTTTTTCAGCTTCGTCTTGTGCTTGACAAGGTACGGACTCCATGCTGGGGTCGCATACTCCAGGATTGGTCTTACATATGTGGTATACAAGATTCTGAATGATTCCTTACACAGGTTCCTGAAGGCTGTTCCGATGTTAGCTCAGCCTCGCGTATGCCGCAGACGCAATTCTTTTTATGTGGGCTTCATGAGACAGGTTTGGTGTGATATCAACTCCTAGATCTTTATCTCTGACTGTTTCATGAAATACTTCATCTCCTATTCGGTATCCTGTTTCTGGCCTCCTGTTTCTACCGCCTAGTTTCATTACTTTGCATTTACTCGGGTTAAACTCTAGCAGCCATTTGTTGGACCATTCATTCAGTCTGTCTAGGTCGTCTTGTAGCCTCTTACTATCATCCTCTGTTTCAATCCTCCTCATAATTTTAGCATCATCAGCAAACAGGGAAACGAGTCTATACCCTCTGGGAGACCATTTACATATATCAGAAACAGTATAGGTCCAAGGGCCGACCCCTGCGGGACTCAACTGGTGAGTGGTGACGTCTCGCCAATCTGAGACCTCACGCCTCACAGTGATTCGCTGTTTTTTGTTGCTTACGTACTCCCTTATCCAATGGAGTACCTTCCCTTTCACTCCTGCCTGCAGCTCCAGTTTTTTTTTCCAGCCTCATGTGTGATACTGTGTCAAAGGCTTTCTGACAATCCAAAAATATGCAGTCTACCCACCCCTCTCTTCTTTGCCTGATTTTTGTTGCCTGGTCGTAGAATTCAATTAACCCTGTGAGGTAGGACTTGCCATCCCTGAACCCATGTTGATGCTGTGTTACAAAGTTCTTTCGCTCTAGATGTTCCACTAGCTTTTTTCGCACAATCTTCTCCATCAGCTTGCATGGTATGCAAGTTAGGGACACTGGTCTATAGTTCAGTGCCTTCTATCTATCCCCTTATCTTGAGGTTATCTTGAGATGATTTCGGGGCTTAGTGTCCCCGCGGCCCGGTCCTCGACCAGGCCTCCACCCCCAGGAAGCAGCTCATAGCAGTTGTTTAACTCCCAGGTACCTATTTACTGCTAGGTAACAGGGGCATCCTGGTAAAAGAAATATTTTGCCCATTTGTCTCTGCCTCCACCGGGGATCGAACCCGGAACCTCAGGACTACGAATCCGAAGCGCTGTCCACCCAGCTGTCAGGTGCCCTTTCTTGTATATCTCGACTACATTAACCGCTTTCCAAATTCTTGACAGTTACCCTGTTGCCAGTGATTTGTTATACATTATGGAGAGTGGCAGGCACAGTGCTTCTGCTCCTTCCTTTGGTATCCATGGGGAATATTCCATCTGGGCCTATAGCCTTTGTCACATCCAACTCTAGTAAAAGCTTCCTTACTTCTCCACTGGTAATCTCAAACTCTTCCAGAGGTTCCTGGGTTAACTATTTCCTCTCTTATCTCTGGAATTTCTCCTTGCTCTAAGGTGAAGACCTCCTGGAATTTCTTATTCAGTTCCTCGCACATTTCCTTATCATTTGTAGTGAGTCGTGTGTGTGTGTGTGTGCGTGTGTGTGTACTCACCTAGTTGTGCTTGCGGGGGTTGAGCTCTGGCTCTTTAGTCTCGCAAATTTATGTGTGCGTGTCTTCCTCGTAATCACTCCCTCTCCCAATGTCTGTCTGCCTATTTGTTTGTCTCTCCCTTCCTATGACTCCCTTCCACACCATTTACCCCTGCCTCTCCCTCCCTCCCTCCCTCACCCCTCCTTCACAATGTGGCAAGGCATGTTTAATAGCCGCTGTTCAAGCTAATGAGAACGAGACACGATACTGCTTTTGCGTGGTACGTGTGTATGTGTATTGTTTTGTATTCTTGTATTCGTGGTGAATGGGCTTCAGCTCCTGAACCCACCTCTTAACATTCCATCGACTGATGTAGTTTTATACGCATTCGTATAAAACTGTATGGAATCCTATATTACTGGTTTGAGTCTTTTGGAAGCTACACAAAACTAAATTTAAGTTACTCCTGATAGCTCCAAGACTCGGCTATGTTCTGTTTCCGTGTTCAGTGATCCCGGACACTAATTTCAGACAATCTGACCTTGTCCACCCTCTCTAAATTCCGGAAGCTTCAATAGGCGATTAAATCCCCAATTGGTCTGCCACAACCAGTCCTCTCTCCTAGTGCGTCGCATTTTCGAAGTAATCCACCAATTCATTCAAAATACGAAGTATTGGAAACGCGCAAAGCCTCGTGATGTTGGCGGTGTCTTTGTTTTGTTTGGTTTTCCGTGATGTGGGGAGTTAGGCTGCACCATTTTAACTTCCTTCGCAAGTGAAGAAAAATGTATGGAAAATAAAGGAGATTCGCGCTAGAATCGTTGATATCACCCTTTCGGTCACATTCAATAATATATATTATATATATATTATAAATATATATATATATATATATATATATATATATATATATATATATATATATACATTGTTACACACAAAAATCACAATTGCGTGATGCATCAAAAGAGCAAATCCACAAGGGCCGTGATGAGGATTCGAACTTACGTCCGGGATGATCCCAGACGCGACTTAGGTTCGAACCCTCATCACGGCCCTTGTGGATTTGTTTATATACATTGTTATTTATGATGGCCGTCTAAATGCATACCTCGCCCACACCAAGTCATTTATCGCAATAAAATCCTAGACGGGACAAAGAATGCTTTATGTTCCTAAGGAAAGTACTGGGGGCACGATTTTGAGGTGAATGTCGTTATAAAGGCTGGGAAAGGGAGACGCAGAGAATTGGTGCCACGAAGCAGGTAAGACATCAGTTTTTGCAGAGTGCGACGGCGTCAGCTTTTAATGAGCAGCCTGAGGGCGGTAATATTTCGGGAACATCAACAAAATCTCGCAGACTTGAGGCTAAGTGAAATTCACACCAGTTCCTCCACCTATCATCATTCTATTATGCAGGAAGAACCGCACGTTTTATGGGTCATCCAATAAGGTTAGCAGACTTCTAGATGTTACCACTGCTAGGCTTAGGCTCGGCTACAAGTACCTCTGGGAGTTTGAAACATTTGCTGATGTAGATTTGACTAAATGTAAACTCTGTCAGCAGAACTATTCGCATATTTTGCGTCATTGTAATGAAATGTGAAAAAATCGCAGAATTTAGAGTAACACCATCAATGGAGTCCAAGAAATGTGTTAGTATTTCATTCATAATGATGTACTGCCAGGAATCTTAGCGAAGTATCCAAAATTTGCTGACTAGGTGCAGCCTGCACATAACTAAAGCTACCGCCCAGTTGGGTGGGTGTGGAGCAAGATTAAGTAACTGTGTGACTCAACACAGATGTAAAGTGCCTTATATAGACTGTTGTGAGCCTCTTGTTGAATCAATTGTGATATAAAAAAATTACCGATATGTATATGTGTAAATGATATATAATATCTATCTAGGAGAAGAAAATATTAAAGTGTTCATTGAGAACCCACAAGGTCTTTTCTGAATACTCTATTTTCTTCTCCGAGGCTATGGGTCCCTACACTTACACCAGAGGTAAGACGTCGAACTGTGATCAACATGAGTTTTTTTTAGTTTAGTTCATTTATTATGCACCCCATACCCATCTTGTGGGCGGTAATGGAAAGAGTTACAGAGGCACATAATGGGCTCAGGGACTGAACCCCATAATTCATTTAGCTAAGCAAGTTACAATCTTGATGAGCTAGTTACAAAACTCAGTAAAGTCGTCACATCAAAAATGGGTTCGAGATCGACCACAAGGATCAACATGAGTGAGAGTAATCATCATGTCCGCGAGGCATTTGATAAATGTGACCATTGAGTGATAGCCTATAAAATTATGTCAAGAGGAAAAACAAGTAAAGTAGAGCGATGGATATTCAATTTTCTGCCAAACAGAACGCAAAGAGTAACAGTCAGTCAACTTATTCTCATATCAGATATTGACAAAAATACAAGTCACAGGCCTCATGTCATCCTTTGCAGATGACACAAAAATCAGCATGAAAATTACTACTGTTGAAGATACTGAAAAACTACAAGCTGATATTAATAAAGTTTACGATTGGGCGGCAGAAAATAGCATGATGCTTAACAGTGATAAGGTAGATTTACTTAGGTATGGTAAAAATTAAAACACAATCAAATCTGCCCATCGTAGAAAAAAAAACACATGTAAAGGATCTGGGAATAATGATGTCTGACGACCTGACGTTTAGGGAGCATAACCAAGCAAATAGAGCGTCAGGTAGAGTAATGATAGGATGGATTACGAGAACCTTCAAATCCAGGGATCCCATCACAAAGGTTTGCACTATTCAAATCACTGGTGCTGTGCCGCCTTAGAGATCAAGAAAAAGTTGCTTAGGTGCGCCTATGACCAATGAAGGTGGCTTCGATAATTCTCCAACATTGCTTAATTGTGAAAGTTGCCCTGTAATTTATTATTTGTAACTTAAATTTAAAAACAAATATTTGGAGGGAGAAGATAATAGGAACGTACCTCAATATAATTGGGCGCCATCCCTCGATGAGCTGTCATATTTACCAGAAAAGGCGTGGAAATGAATCATTCATATGTAACTCATCATTACACGACTGATCATATGTATATATATGCTTCATATATATATATATATATATATATATATATATATATATATATATATATATATATATATATATATATATATATATATATATATATATATACAGAGCAGATGATGGGGTGACAATAGGGATCCTTACCTTGTAGTGAAGGATGACGGCGCTGGGGTAGGTCGTCTAGCGAGGTCAGACTGGAGTCAATAGAGCAGTCGACCCCCATCACTACCTGCTCACATCCATATATATTGTTGACAAACAAATCTTTCAATACGTATTAAATCTTCAACACGGGAAAAGAAATACTGAACGAATGTCTGGAGGCGCCGACATGTCATGTAGCCTGTCTTCGAATGGCATTTCCATCAAAATACTATGCACTCCATGAACGTACAAAGGTTTCCGCGTTTTCTGTCCGAGTTTACTATTTATTTTTAACTGATAATAATAGTACCTCTTTGTTGTTGATTTAGGGGCGACGACGAGCAAGAGATCGGATGCTCATCACGATTCCGGGCTGCCCGATACCGGGAAATAGCAAAGAGGGATGGGTCCCTACCGTCTCTTTAGGCCACAGTCTTGACAATCTCATCAGGCAACATATTTTACAGTCTCTTCAAGCCACGGACATGACGGATGAAGCAAAAAGGCGAAGGATGTCATGACGGACGTCTTCGTCTCTCGCACCTGCCCCGTCAAGGAGAACGGGCGGGAACTGTGAGGCAGGGGAATATTCACCCTACGAACGGCACTATGTAGTCTGATGCGAGCACTATGAAATCGTGGGCAGTGAAGAAGGTGTTCCACTGTATTCTCCTGGGGTCAGATACCACTGGCAGTATTGGGAATCTGCAAGCGGTAGACGATGGAGATGTGCTGCCAGGCAGGTGTGCCCAATCCGGAGACGAGTGATGGCAGTGTCGAGAATGGTGTCGTGTCCTTGGACGTGGGGAGGAGCCCTCCCGGAGACCCGCCAGAGAGGAGGATCTCAGTGCCTCTTTATGATCTTACTAGACCAAGATAATAATAAAAGTACCGGTATGACACATTGGGATATCATGACACATATCCCGTAACACCCTCGCACTTAGTACATCACAACCATCACTAACGCCTTGACGATCCTGCCTGCGGAAGTCAACACGTCCTCAGGCAATGTTCATTCCATTCAGCGGTCGACAACAAAAACAGATTCATTAATTCTAACATGCTGTTCATTCAAAATAGGAATTTTCTAAATTATAAATTGATATTATTATATAGTGCATATTTAGGCATAGGTTAGGTAGGTGTTTAGGTTTTGTTTACGATTATTTTATACTTGAAGTACGTGGGTGAAGCATTTACAGAGTTGTGATTGGAGCAGACGTCATCACAAAGCACTGTTCGATAAATATTCGAACGTCATCAGTTGTGAGTCGTGGATAAACCGTTTTCCATTTATAAACAAATGGTTTGGCGGCTGGATTAACAGGCAATTTCCCCTTTGTTGATAACGAGGGGCTATGGTATTTGCAGTACGTGAATAAAGCCATGAGCGAAGCACTGCTCTAGAAAAATCTGTATGTCATCATTTGAGAGCAGTGTGTAAAATTATTCATCCATACACAGAGGGTTTGGTGGTTGAATTAACGACCATTTGAAGAAGTTTGTTGGTGAGGCGGGTTGCGAATTTCGACTGAATCCACTCACGAACACATTCCTAGCCTCATGGTGCTTCATCCCGGCCCTTCATAAACATTGACCAGGATTCGGGGTTCATCTTTAACGTTAGTCGGACGAGTGGCTCTTGCTCAGCCAGAGTATAGTTACCTTAGTGGATGGCCGGTCCACCAGCCATCCCTGCCTTGCCTTGTTATGGTGGTCGGCACCTGCCTTGCTTTGTTAAGGTGGTCGGCACCTGCCTTGCCTTGTTAAGGTGGTCGGCACCTGCCTTGCCTTGTTAAGGTGGTCGGCACCTGCCTTGCCTTGTTAAGGTGGTCGGCACCTGCCTTGCCTTGTTATGGTGGTCGGCACCTGCCTTGCCTTGTTAAGGTGGTCGGCACCTGCCTTGCCTTGTTATGGTGGTCGGCACCTGCCTTGCCACGGGAGGTCAGCTGCTCTTGTCGAGGTTGGTCGGCGCCAGCCTTGCAGAGCGTGGCCGGTGCCTGCCCTGTCGAAAGTGTTCAGGTAGCAGCAGCTGATGTGCAGCAGCTGCGTGGCGGTTTTGTTTTTGCCGTTTCACTTTTTTTCGGCGTAGGCTCCGGTTTGGTTTCCATACCGGGGACCAGTTTGGCAGATGGGCGTACAGCCAGTTGCGTCATCCTAAACCCAACTGGAGCCAAATTATGCTGGGTAATCCAGCCGCCAAACTTCCTATTTATTCTCACTGAAATGATTTACCTACATACTTCAAATACAATTAATTATCAACAACCTATATAAAGCTTACCTAAGCTAGGCTTATCTATACAACAAATTTAAACAAATAATAATTTATATTTAGGAAAGCTGATTTTGAATATAGGACATAAAAATTGACAGAAGCACCTTTTGGATTGGTGAACATAACCTAAGAGTGAGTTAGTATCATCCTGTCTCAGCCTTAAATCATTGGCCAAATGTTTTGCTCACTCCTAATGTTCAAAGCACACCATCTATATGATTTTTGACATTTACAACAAACTTTGGCTGGTTGTCCTGAGTGCTTCTATATGTTGGGTAGACTTTTAAAGATTCAAAATACATTGTACTTCTTAGTTATTTTACCTCTCATTTAAGTCTCGTTCACCTTTTTTAGAGTAATATGTACTCACACATGGTGTAACTCTACCTCTCTAATTCTTGATTCAATTCATAGGAAAGCCATTGAGTTGACTTATCAGCTCACATGTCCTGCTATCATAAAGTTGCATCAAATATGCTCTTTTACCATTGCAGTACTTACATGGGTTCTGACCCAAGAACTCAAAAATTGTATGCCCAACATAAGTACAGTATTGTCACAATACATATGCCCAGGCTTCTCAGTTAGTGTAACCATCATTATCCCAAGGAATGAATACTGTTCAATAATTTTTTATCCCTACTTCAGTTATTTTGTGAAATGGACTACTATACTGTTTCCCAATACTTTTGATCTCCATTTATCTAAGAAACGTTTGTGAACTTTATTTTTAACTAATACTATTGCTATTTTTGCAATTTTTTCGTCCAGATATTTATTACTTTGCAACTTCAGATGCTATGATTGGTAGTGACTGATTTCTAGTATACTTTCAGTGGGCAATTCTTGTTATCCAACATCATCATCAATGTTATTTGTGTAAATAAAGAATAGATCTAGTATGCCACTTGTTCCATGAAGCCATTCTGAAGCATTTACATTTGGGATTACACACTGATTGCATCCAGTGCACTAACTTTCCAGTCCAACTTGTATAAATCTGTCTATGTTATGCACCACTACGACATAAGAATACCACAAGCATACTACAAATTTTTACACTTAAACTCTGTTGAAAGCTAGCAATTCATTATTATTCAGTTTCAAACCTTAAATTTATTCCCCCTGAATGCAAACCTGGTACAGTATTAGGGTTTTGTCTTGGTTCACATGTAACCATCTTGCTTGCTTCTTGTCAACTCCCCATAGTCTCCAAAGTAATATTTTGGTTTGTTGTCGGTTGTGCACAAGTTGACTACATACATCTTTAGAACAATAAGAGATAGGAGGAAAAATCTTGCCAAAGGATCCCCCTTATCAAGGTGCAAGTAATTGATGTTGAAAAAGTAAAGCACAGTACAGAGGGTATTAGTATACAACTACTTACCAGGATCTCCTAACAGTAAAATTAAGGATGCTTTTATTGTTAGTAAAATTCTACATTGTGTTTTATACTGTACTGTATAATCAAATGAAAGATCGTAAATAAATTCTCAAATGAATTTTGAGAGCTCCATAAATATTACAGCACCTCTCATACTTTTATAGTTATTTGATAACTAGGCATATGGTTTTTCCAGTGTTCGGGACACGAAGTGTGACACTTATCAAAGTCCCCCTAGACTAATTAATCTCCAGGATGCAACCCACAGCTGCACAATTCTCTGGTACCTAGATAAAAGGAAACCTGTCCAAATCTCTCTTCTGCTGAAGGAATTAAACCCTGGGACCTTTCGGTTGAAGAGCAACTATGCTGATCACTGATCATTAACTCATGTACTTTCTCCATGAACATGCTTATTTATAATGTTACCCTGACATTGTCCCCCATTCTCGGTTCCTGAACCCACTATATGCCTTGGTAACCCTTTCCACTATTGCCCACAGGATGGGTATGGGGTGCATAATAAATTACTAAAATCAATCTTGAAACTCTTAGGATTAGTAGTGTATCATGGTTTATTTCATTAACTCCAATAAAATAAATAAAATCACAAATAAAAGTTCATACAAATTAAAAACATTGACTATCTTACCTGATATTTAATACTATACAGTATTATAAAAACACAGTATACATTTGATATATTTCCAAAACCTCCAGTATGTACATCATTATTGGAGCTTATTAATAGTATATAACATTACCCGCAGTTATATTGCATTTGAAATTAAAAGATCTAAATTATTTGTTATACAGTACATCCTGCTTTAGTGATTGTATATGTTCTTACAAGACTGTAAGAACTCTTGTATATATACACACAAAAGAAAAGGCAAGCGTTTTAACCAAGGCCCCCCAAAGATTAAAAGCCACTTCTGAAAGGCCAGATAGCTAGACTTTAAAGAATACAGATAAATTTTCAATATTAATTGGTTGAAGTTTTAAACATCAAGAAGTGGCTTGACAACATCACTAAAATGACTTGTTTAACAAATCGGGCATAAAGTTGTATGCATAAATTAACTGGCCAATATTTGACAAAGCATGAACTTACTCCTATTTGTAGTACATTATGTTGTACATGTTAGTGTAGTGATGGAAAATATTGCATGTACTGTAGCCCTTTTCAACTTTTAAGAGATTTATTCCAAATGAATTTTCTTGACATTTCACTTTTGAAATGGTCAAGATATATATATCATATCTTGATTGACTAGATCTGAAAAATAAAATTTACATCCTACTGGAGACGATCAATCCATTTACCAGTAGAGTACTAATTAATGTAACCATCAACAGCATTCCCACAAGACTTGTCGTTTTCAATAAAAAAAAAAAAATATTTTGTACTCTTAGCTTTTATCACAAACTGCATGCTCACATTTAGTCCCCATCCACTTTCCATTTACTCCTCAAATTTGATTCATATATTGCACATTATTAAATTTTAACCAACAAATTTCTTTCAAATTGTATGCATCTTGTCCTACACTGCTCTCCAATTACACTACAAAACACTCAGGTGCTGCGTCCACTCATTTCTTCATCAAATTATAATCTTGAACAATACTTCCTCATTCTTCTTTCACTTCCTTGATCCCACTCTTAAATTTTGTTCAAGACAGCTTTATGGCCTAAATTTAGCAGTATTCATTACTAAATTCTCCTATAGTACTGTATTTAACACTACTAGTACATCAAGACTGTGGATAATTTCCACAAGTGGATTTGCATTTATTGGACTAGATTCTCATCTTATTACTAAAGGCACAAATAACCCAATGTTTTGTAAAACTAACCTTTTACTATACTCTGTTTCCTCCTGGCTAATGCCTCCCACACACATTTAAAATGCAGTAATAATAATAATGATTGAAAAAGCAAGGCTTCTTGCACATTACAAATGTTTATAAAACCAGTTTATCTAACCATCCACTTCCACATTCTACTCCACTTTCTCATTTCCCATTTTAACTTTCATGTTCTCTAACAGTCATTACTACTCTAACTCTCCAATACATTCACAATGTAACCCTGAAAGTTCCCTTCATGTAAATTTTACCTTGCTACTAAAGCATTATCTTAAATGGCAAGAAAAGGCAAGACAAAATCTTTTGACTTTTATTTTTCAGATTAGAATGTTTGGTTGAAGGTTGTCCTAGAATATACCACAGTATCTTCAAATATTTTATAGATGTCACATTAGTAGAAGAGCCAGTTGATGCAACAAGTGCACGGAATCTAGCAAACTTGTTGACATTCTCTTGGATGTAACTCCTAGCTGATCGTCTTCTTGACTACCATGACAACAGCACTTGCTAGTAACAGCAATCTCTTCAGTAGATATTATACCAAAAAAATTCCCCAGCACTAATTTCATCACACTTTAAGATTCAAACAGCAGTAAATGATACAAAGAAAAACATTTTCGTAGCATTGAAAGACTTGCTACTTTCTAGGGGAGAGCAGCATTTCCACATCCTCAAACACGAAAAAATAACAAAAAATAAAAATAAAAAATATATATATTAAAAAAAAAAGATAAAGTTCAGAGGAAGGTTAGGATAAGTCTGCAATGCGTATGGAATCAATGGAAGGTAGATTGCTACTAATATTCTTGTAAAGGGGGAAGTCTTGTGAAGTGGGTATACAGCATCAATATGTAGTACAGACATTATCCTCAAATGCACATGAGATACCAAACTGATGCGATTGCTGGGTACTAAGGGTCAGTATTTGTGTTATATATAAATATATACGTAGATATATCAAAGTAAAGAAATCTGATACAAACGTTTTATATGTTGAGCCTTCGAGTCATTTTTATATATTTCCACTCCTTGATGGCCATTAATATAAATAAATTACATATGTAATATATATATTATAATGTATATATACAGTACATATATTTATTTACTTATATGTATATACCGGTATATTGATGGGTGCACATAAGACATTAAAGCTACATTGCAATTATGGATTAGACTGTAACCAAAAAAATTCTGTCAAGCTTTACAAAAGGGCCATTTGTAATTACCTAATTTCTTAGGCACAGAAGTAACGTCAAATAACCAAAATAACACCTAATTACACACTTAAACGCATTCAAACACTGTGCTAGGCAAATCTCATTTCGACCATCATAAATCAAAGCCAGGGCTCCTTAGTATCCAGCACTCTTAGAAATATTTGCATAAAAAGCCTCATCAAACCTGTAAACATCAAACTTAATCATGTGCTTGAGAAGGTGTTTAACATTTTTAATGCCAAAAATTGGTTGGGAACATGAAATGACTTCTGCCACAAAAGTCAATTTGTAATTCTCAACAGCAGAGCGGACACCGTATTAGCAGGGTTCCGTTGAAATGATACAAATGAATTGAAAATGAACGACTACTCTTCCAGAAACACCAGCTAGAAGGCAATAAGACAGTCCCATCTGCCAAGTGCAATACTATAACAACTTAAAGAATAATAAAAAATAGGATTCTTAATGCATGCAACAAGATAAATAGGCTGCCAAAAACAGCAAAGGGAAAGTTCGGTAAAGCTTTGCATGTCACGAATAAAAAATATGGCAAAAAATTGTTCCATTTTATTAATTCAAATAGACTATAAACTCATTGATAACAAAAAATAAAAATAAAATAAAAAGAGGATGATTCACTGCTTGCATGATCCAGTTACACAAATAAATATTAAGGGAAAACAATAATTTCACTTTCCTTCTACCGTTTTTTTTGTCTAAACAATGCATCAAAAAGTGGCTATATGACTTGTAGCTGTTCCCCTAAATGGTTTTGAATACGATGACAAGGGTCTGGAGCTCAATATAATAAATTCTTCTATAATTCTTCCTCTTCATTCATACACGATATAAACTTCTCCATTTACTGCTATTAGAGATCTGAAACAAAGAAAAATTTCATTAGATAATGTAAAACTTATAACTAGGAATTTTGTGTGTACCTATAACATCAATTTTAAATTATTAAATTTGTAATCTTATAGCTTGTCTACATTGGGCTTTAACATCTGGGGTATGCATACCTTAGGTGCTCTTTCTTGTACTTATATGTTCCAAGGTTTCTATGTACAGTATAGGAATGGGAGGCTGACTGACTACTCCAATTCTAGTCGCCATATCACAGATTAGACTATTGGGGGATCTTTCTTATGAAGACACATTGAAGTGTCTCAATCTGAACTCGCTAAACACGCAGGACAATGGAGGTAGATGATTGAGGTATTTAAGTTGTGTTGGAGGCATAAATAAACGTCTGAAACTGCCAGATTAGAACCACTAACAATGGGTACTAGTTGGAGACATTTTAGGAGGGATATAGGAAATTAGTGGGCTTCAAATTGTGTTGTGTGTCCTGGGAATGGGATATCAGCTAGCATTATGGGGACAATCAGTTTAACAGGTGTCGTTTTCAAGAATAGATTGGACAGGTAGACGAGTGAGAAGGGGTCGATTTAAACAGAACCCACCTAGTATGAGACAAAGGACCTGGTGTACTCCTTGCTAATTTATAACCCTCTCATTGGAGCAATCTCGGTGAGATGGCTTCCGGGAGTCACTCCCCCACAACAAAATATATTAACTAGCACTCAAAATGGTGAAAAACCTTAAAATACTTTAACGTTACAATTTATTTTTGTAAATTTACTCCAATATATCTAATTATATACCTTTTTACACACTTCTGTACGAAACCATCAGAATTACATCAAGAAAAATAGCTTTAGCATGATTATTCAATAACTGCTTAACAATTGCAAAAGGAATTACAGTGAAAAATAATAATAATAATAATAATAATATGTAAAAATGTTACGCCAGAATGCTTATTTGGTGCAACTTCACTCATCCAGATTATTTTATACCTGTTATAGCCTCAATTCACCTGTAATATATTTAAAAATATAGCAACATGACTAAAGAATGAAGGTTCTAAAAATGTGGCCAAAGATATTAGTAATGGTACTGTCCCATTATACAGTATGTCTGCAATTCAATCATTAAAAGGAATTAATAGTGTTGATTAAAGATCTAAAAAGAAGCTATGATTAATGAGAAAAATTTGGTTATGTATTGGGGAGAGAAACAATGTACCATTTTACGAGGAATACAATACAAGCGTAGCAATGGAACAAACAATTGATGTAAGAGGGAAGAAACGAATTATCCTTCTGGATTAAATAGGCAGCTGAACTAGGCGCCAAATTCCGATACCTGGAAAATTACTATGTAGAAAATTTAGATTTGGATGGACTGTCCAACAAGTTGGACAGTCTGTTCCTGATATGACCTTGACAAAATGTGGACTAAAATGTTGATGTCAGGAAGCAACATTAATGCTGTTGGACCATAAGCGAGCTGATTTTGGTGTAATAGGAGTGGACATGCTAGTGAGAAGACGCGTGGGTCTGGTCACCAACTCCAAGTCTCAGATTGCACAGATAAATGAAAAATATGATTAAACCATAAAGAAAAGACATCCCTTACCAACATTCCCATCCACCACAGAACCCAGTGAGGAAAAGGTGAGGGGTCAGATGCAGAGCACAAACCCTAGAAATAGTAAGCATAAAACACACATTCATCACTAAATGAATACGCAGCAAGGACAAAATCTGTGCCAACTCCTCAATGCCTGCTAGACACTAGCACAGGTAGCTAGACCGGCCAATTCATAAAGCCACAATTCACAATTGCTCCCCCCCCCTCCCCACACCCCTACCTCAAGATGAAGCACCATGTCATCCGAGCCACAGCTTCCAAGCATAGCACCCAAGGAAAGAAGAGTATCTTCATAAGCCATGCTTAACGGCTTTTTGGATGAAAACACACTAGCCTCCTTCATATCGAGGAACTGGCTATAAGGGAGCTTTAGCAACTGACAAAAAACTGGCAACAAGTCCCAGCACCTTAAGAGAACTCTAGGCATTTCATTAGTCGAGGCACATCAGAAGCAACATGAGAATAGCATATGGAATCTACTTTCTACCAGAGGAAGGTGGCCTCATTATATTGATAACATTGCTGTCTAAATTATAATTACATAATATTATAGAACGTAAGATGATGAAGTGCAGGGTGTGCTTTAGGAAAGAGTGAAGGCATTACATATAAATATAAAACCTGTTGCATATCCTAGCATGGCCGCGCATCACAAAGAATATATACTGCATGGGAACTTTGTAGTTTCACCAAACATCTCGGAGCACCTTCAGTGTATACACAGCCACCAAATTTGTAAGGTTAGATTGAAGATTTTATACAACACCAATTGGAAACTACTCAACACACTTTTAAAAAGTGGGATGGTATACACTTTCTATCTCTTTGTATATAAATATCAAAATAAGGCACCAAGCTGGGAAGACTATGTAGGAGGATATTCAAAAGGTCCTAAATATCACTAAATACCAATATGAGAACAAAGGGATGCAAGACAACACATGGCAAAGGTATCAGAATTGCTAATCTTGGTGCATAAATTATGGTTCACTTCCAAAATAAGCTGATTAAATATCATTGTAGTATTTTCTTTCCCTTTTCTATGTAAGGTAAAATAGAGCAGTCATTTACACACCAATTTCTTTTTTGAAATATACTCAAGATCATTTCCAAATGTTTTAATACGAAAATTTCATGTTACAACTCTTATACATAGGGTCACAAAAACAAAGTGAATACATATCTGTACCTAAAACAGAATCGATCAATATCAATCAATATCTATCAATCATTCAATTAATCTCTCTCTCTCTCTCATTGTATAGGCTAGATGCTTGGGGCTAGCCTCGACCAATTTTTAAGACGATACATGGAGGGCATGAAAGTGTCATAGGCTAGTTGGGGTTGGCTCCAGCACCACCTTTTAACCCCCATGCACTGCACTAACCACCACAAGTCTGTTGATGGGTGGTGCACCGACTGCCATAAGGCATTTTTAAATATAGGGAACTATTCAAAACTTCCCAAAGGAACATGGGATTTACATCCTGATCCTCAGGACTACAGTAAGCAAACACCATCCTTAAATAAAATTGTCCGCATCTCTCCTGGCTGCAAGAGCCTCAGTACTGCTAGAGCGACCAAGGTTGGCACATGCAGCAGAGCTCACAGCACAGCACAGCTGTGCAGGTCAGGGCCACAGCACCACTTAATAATGATGGATAAAATAAGCAACTGCAATTATTGTCCAATGATAGTGTCATAGATGATCCTGACTATAATAAAAACTAAGTACAAGGTTCAGATATCAGAGAACACAATGCTAGATACAATGTTCAGAGCAGGAGGTAGGTACTCACGATATACGGCCGAGGTTTAGTGTATCTATGCATCATGCAATGTGACCTTGTGTTCCATTAGAAAATAATTTGTGGAAAATTATTCATATTCATAATTTAGTGACCAGAATCCGATAATAGCAATGTAGTGGTTAGACTTAGCGATGTGCACACAGTACACTCAAGGCATCATGCAGCATCGGGTAAAGTTGTCGTCTGGGCATAGTAAGAGGCTCTATACTGTGTTAAGATTTCATTACTTCCCCTACAGAATTGCTTAGTGGTTCATTATGGAGTATACAAATATAGAAAGCTATATATGACATGTATATACAGTAGTTTAATACAAAAATCACTATTATTGTTCTAAGAATATAATATACCAATCACAAATATGAGCACCATACTTTAAAGTAAAGCAATGTTTCACACTAAAAAAAAAAAAAAAAAGGCATATGGAAACAATTATGTAAGCATATCGCTGCAGCAACTCCCGCACCACAGAGCTGCTTATCACTCGTCGACTACGAATCGTCAAACTTTGTCGCTCCATCAGAGCCCTAGAAATAGTAAGGCTCAGACGCATGCATTTTTTCCCCACAACGATCAGGAAACACATTAACATTAATATAAATAGATTTTTTTTTGGGGGGGGGGGATAATTTTTTTTATGTGCACTTTGTACATTTATATTTTTTATGTCCATCATATCAAATAGGTGCACAGAACATAGGTTAAAAATTATTAGCATCTATTGCAAAAGTATGATGGGGAGCAGGCACAACTGCATACCTGTATCTTGTACCGAACAAACATTTCAAGCCAAGCCTGGCAAGCAACTCCAGACGAGAGGTTTAATTATCAAATATGAGCATAACCCCTGGAAAGCAAAACTGTTCGTAATGTCTGGACGAATGTAACAGGATATTAAAACTTATGATGTTTAGGTCAAATTAATGTGCTGTAAAACTTTTGTATTCACAGAGCAAGCAAAAGGGTTAATATCTAAAAATTAAAATGTATATTAATATTTATATGTTAACACTATCGCTCGCCGTTCGTGCGCACCACAGAAATGGCGTCATGCGCCGTTCGATGCGGGCGAGCGTGCAGTGACACCAAAGCGTATACTCGTTTCAGTTTTTTCCAACTTAATTCTCGTGCTACATCGCTCGTTTTGGTATCATTGTGTTCGCAATAGAATTCCCTACAGGAATATATGCATATAAGGTTCAAAAGCCAGGCGTGACTCCCCACAGCAAAGTCTGAAGTCGGTTAAGTTACCTGTGAATGAGGTCCAATTGGCACACCTGCAGACTAATGTATATACTCGTTCAGTTTGATAACATAAATTTCCTGTTACGTGTTTCAAATTGTTCGCAAAATAAAGGCACGTATTTTAAAACTAGTCCCATAATAGAATAAATGGAATTTAACAAATATTATGACTTTTGGACGCTCATCACCACAAAATTATTTATACCAGTATATTTCCAATGTTCTGACAAATTTTCGTGTTACTATTTCATTCATTTTGGTATCAAATTGTTCGCAATATAAAGGCGCGTATTTTAAAACTAGTCCCATAGTAATAGAACAATAAATGGAATTTTAGCAAATATTTTACAATTTGGACCACAAAAGTATTTATCTTTCCAGTGTTCTGACACTGATACTGGATCAATTTTCGCGTCACGTCTTTCATTTTGTTATCAAATTGTGCGCAATCTAAAGGCGCTCATTTTGAAACCACTCCCAGATTGACCGGATAAAATTAAAATTTTTAACAAATATTTTAATGAGTGACTCTGGACCTCGTCACCCGAGACGACTCTAGAGAAAAATGAGTGACGACGGGCGGAGGCAACGGAGTGCGATAGTGTTAAAAGCTATTTCTACAGTTTATGTACAATACAATGCCAGATGTAATTGTGGCTCATAATTTTGACATTGGAAAAAAAAAAAAAAAAAAAAAAAAACTTAATACATTTTCATCTTTGCTTTAATAGTAAAGCCATTCACAGACATGACCTTGTACACACCACTAAGCATAGGAATTTTTTTTGTACAAGGTAAGACAAAGGCTGAAATCTAAAATTTTAAAACTAATTTAATCTTGTTCAGAAAAATTAACACCGCCTCGTTTATATAACATGATAAATTGGAGCCCCTCGGGAGAAGTCACCAAATATGACTATAAACTTATTTCAAGCATCAACTACAAACTTTGTCAAACGAGACAAGATTATAATTTACAGATTTATTACATTCACTCAATATACAAAGGTCACATCAATGATATTTTGCTGCAAAATGTGAGTGAAACAATGTAGAAAATGCATTTATAAAGAACTGCCACTATTATGACTTTATGCCCCCCACTTCTCTCCCCCATATAAAAACTGGTTGGAAGCTAATGCTCTAGGTCCCAATGCTACTATGCTAAGGGCATAAATAATGAAACAGCTATATGGTCATTCAGGAAACTGTCAGCTGCACATTTTTAACCACCTTGAATATAATAGAATACACCAAGTGAAGCAGATGTTAAAAAGGAATACTGTGCTGTCATGACAGTACAGTATTACAAAATAATATGATGTACATCGGTAGACGATGAGACACAATAATGTGGCTGAAGATATGATGACAAAACCCCACACATCAGAAGATGGAGAAACGACAAAGTTTCAGTCCGTTATGGACCATTATCAAGTCATTTGTTTTATTATCACACACAACCTTATAATGGTCCAGGATGGACCGAAACTTTGTCGTTTCTCCATCTTCTGGTGTGTGGTTTGGTCATCTTGATTTACATCCCTTAATATTATTTTCACTCCTCATAACATGAACTTTTGCAATACAGTACCATTCTGCTCAATATGCAATACTTATCACAATTTCACACACACATCCCCGAATGGAAGGAAAACCAAGATAGCCAAGAGAAATCAAGAAATTTATCACCTTTACAGAAAATACTGAGCATCGACTCCGCTTGGCTATGCAGCAAGACGTCGACCTAGTTTATGAAATGCCCAGGAATTCGCTGAAGTTTGTCAGCTCACACAATTATTACTTGCAAAATATAGAAGATGCAACACAAGCTTGATTTTTCCCTCCTCTACGACTACAAATTTTTTCTTGGTCCTTACCCCCAAAGAGGACTTCAATCATTTAACAGCCAGAAAACACACCTGCATGGCAAATACTGTCTCCATCCACATACATGTTGAGTGATGCTAGATGTGTAGTGCAGTCAATATTGTGGAAATGAAGCATGTGACCTCATCATCAGACTGGAGTATGGTCTAGGCTATGGTACACGTCACCCCATGGCAGGCGACTGTGCTAAGGGCATCACCCTAAGCAAAGTAGTGCAGGAGAATGGGCTGAAAGACAAAAATAAACACCTCCCCACAATGCTAGTCGAAACAAGTACAGTACTGTATAACCCAACAGCTGAAAGAAAAATTTAATAGTAAATATCTGCTATTATGCACTTGCCAGTATCTCGACAACAATGTGTGTATGTATTAATATGTATGAATATGTATGTGTGTGTGTATATTATTATTTTATATATATTATATATATATATATATATATATATATATATATATATATATATATATATATATATATATATATATATATATATAAAATAAAACTGTTTAAGATTCTCAAAACATTTTCAATTATGGATGAATAAATGAAGCTCATGCCTAAATATGAAAAATATAAATTCATCAATACAAGACGTGTCCAAATAGTGTTTAAAATAAATAAGCTTATGTACTGACTAATTGGATAGCACCATTAAAAAAAAAATCTGATTGGACAAATACATTATAAGTAATTTATGGAGGACAATTAAAGAGTATCCCCTTTCCAAATTCATCAGCTGGGAATATCCCCCCAAAAAGTCAACTTTATGAAATTGAATTACACTAAAAAGCACAAAAGTGCTTCCTCCTCTGCTTAATCATTTATGTTAAACAGCCTGTCACATTACTGTATCCACCCCAGTACAGTCCACTTCATTATACAAGTATAGTACATTATTCTATTTCATATGCACAATACAGTCTTGTTGACTATGCAAGATCAACTACTGAAATCCTACCTCTTACAAAACAGCTGTTGGCACCCATAAACAGCCACCATAAATCACAAATGGCAGACCTGCACCCAAAATAACTTGCTGCACAGGAAAACCTTAAAATACCCAAAATGGTTGTCATACCCACTCCAGCCTTATATCTTTTAATATGATCCATATACAGTATTACAACAAAAATTTATTTCCCAAAATGATAATAGCAAAGCAACAGAATTGTGTGTAACACTACTGAGGTACCGTTTATGATCTCTAGGTACAGTACATGTATGCACCTTTCTAATAGTAAAGATATTGGCACTGAACCTGTAACATACAATTGTAGACCAGCAAAAAAAAACACTAGGGAATTTGGGAAGAAGAATGAAAGCCATAATACCAAATACTATAAACCATAAATCCACACATTCATTTCCTAGAGGACGTCATGCTAATTCTGCATCTTATTCTTTAACCAAAAGAGGATCTCGGAAGCCACACTCGAGTCACTTAGGCTGCAAGAGTATGAAACACTCCTTAACAGACATGCAGTGTTTCCAGGAGCAAGAGGATGGACCAAAACTCACATTTTGCCCATCTTTCACTCTTCATATCCATCCACCAGACTAGTGTCCCCTTCCCCTGCTAGAGCCATTTTTTGATTTACAATTGTATTTGAATAAAATGATATTGATGATTGCATCATCAGTAGACAGAGCAGATGTTGCTAGATTATTTTTTCCAAGCTTCATGTGATAATTGGTGGGGATACATCCTCAAATATAAGAAAGTTTCAGGGAAGTTGCTAGTCAATCAACGGAGAAAAAATTACTGAACCCCCCCCCCAAAAAAAAAAAAAAATTACGAGTTTATTGGTATTTGTGTAAAATTAAATACACTTTAACATTCGTTACCAAGTTTATTTGATATGTAATGACAAATTGCAATGATAAATTGCAATTGCAATGAAACATGTTCTCATTATAATGTCTGGAGTCTCATGCAGGTGATGTTCCTGCTATACTTAAGAGGCTGGGAGTGCCAAAATGTTCAAATTTAATGGAAATTATTTTAAAATACTATACAAATCTCCAATTATTTGGCAGCAGTGTTGTGAAAATTTCAACCAAATATGCTTATATATATATATATATATATATATATATATATATATAATATATATATATATATATATATATATATATATATATATATATATATATATATATATATATATATATATATATATATATATATATATAATATATATATATATATAATATATATATATATATAATATATATATATATATAATATATATATATATAATATATATATATATAATATATATATATATAATATATATATATAATATATATATTATATATATATATATATATATATATATATATATATATTATATATATATAATATATATATATAATATAGTTAAAAATATATATATATTAAAAAAAAAGTTCTGATTATAAGGAGAACAGCTCCCATTAACTGGAACCGAGGGATAATGCAGTAATAAAGAGATGGAAGTAACTGTCCGACACACAAAGAAGAATAGTAAGGAGGGTCCACAAAGTGCATATATGCAGCTGGTGCCTTTCTAGTATTAATAAGTAATACTTAATAACAAATAATAATAAGTACAGTGGCACCTCGATTAACGAGTGGCTCTATCTACGAGCATTTCGCGTAACGAGCGAGCCACTGGCAGAACATTTGTCTCTACTAACAAGCTTTTCCTCGATTAACAAGTGTTTCCGCTGGTTCTCGGACACCTTTTACAACTGTTTTTTGCTCTTGTTTTGCAAGACGAGTTTTCCACATGATGCGCTCGGTGCTGGAATGGATTAAACTCGTTAATCGAGGTACTGTACCACTATGTTATCATGCTGTATTTTGTTATATATCATATAAATACATTGTCCAATGCCAATATCTGATACTTCCCCTATGTTCATTTTTTGTGTGTGGAGGGGAAGGATGGGGGGGGGGGGTTGCAGTATGTGTGTTTTTTCCTCCATTGTTTTTAATCTGATTTTGTTGCGGCTTCTACATCTTGGGAATGCATTCCTGTCACTAAGGATGTAGAAGGTGCAACAATATTGGTCAACATTGTAAATCAGTCACAGGTGCCGGAGCTTTAATTAATTTTTTGGGGGTGTATTTTTTTCACAGATTTCAAACTATTTTCTTTGTCTTTAGGTTGTTTTGATTTGGGACCAGATTAGGGCTTTATCAATTATAAAAAGTATACGTATATATCCTCTAAATAATTATCCCTACATTTTGGGGGGGGGGGGGATATTTTTTCTTTACTTCATTTCAACATATATTGACCTACAACTTTCACATATTCGAGTACAAACGCCAAGCAATATTTATTAAAACTTTCAAGACATGAAATCAATTTGAATTACTATATTTATTGTCGAGAACTTTACCTTCATTTTTCTCCAACAGGATTTTCAACTTTGAGAGACTGTAAAAAATTAAGTTTCTGAGCAATTCCCATCATTTTACACATGTGCAAATTTTTTAGTCGCAAGTTCCAAATCTGAGTTCTAATGTTTCCTCTACAAGTTTGTTCATAAACCCATAACTTTGGGAGTTATAAATTTGTCTAAAAAACAATGCATATTTTGACGGCAGCAGTGATTTTTTTTAATCAGTAAAGTATAATTTGAAACATGATTTTCTATGGAGGAAAATGAACTTTGTGCACCATTCTGGCCTCACAATGAATTGAATAAAAACTGGTGAAATTTTTTATCTGTAAAAGCAATGGAATTTGTTGCAATTTTCACTTTTAAAAACATTTATTTTTCCCTGTTAATTTTTGAGCAATGCTCCATTAAAGTTGGAGCATTGATCATGTGGATTATGCACAAAAAATTTGAGTGTGTTTGAGGAAGGGCGAGATCGTATAGATCTCGGCCTCTTAATAGAGTCAACAGCATCGCCAGTTGGTGTTGCTCTGGGAGCAACACCAACTCTGTGTGTGTGTGTGTGTGTGTGTGTGTGTGTGTGTGTCACACACACACACACACACACACGCTACGCATACCTACACTTTCATACACATGCTACTTTCGGTAGAAGTTTTGAGCACTTAGAAGAAAAAGTCATCTTGAAAGTGGGTGGAATCAACGGGAATTTATAGTATCTTGCTACTTTAACCCAGAACTGCTTTGTCAAATTACCCACGAGTCACTGATTTGTCCCTCTGGTTGAGAGCCTTTGCTATTATGCCAGTGAACATAAAACAAACCTATATATATATATTAACATACAAAATGGTTATTTATACAAACACAACATGTTTTAAAGACCATCATGTAGAGTACAGTATATATTTTCCCAGTTTAAAATGAAGGGCTTGAACATTAACAATGTTGGGAGCAGTCTTCAGAATTCCTAGCACTGATGTACAGCCGTTGAATTCGACTTCAACCTTCGAAACTTGATACCAAGTAATACGCTTAAAAAAAATAATTAACTAATATTAACTGGATATTTCAATATTGGCCTATGTCGACCTAGTAACTCACCCAGTTATCAGCTTTCTCAGCTGTATGAACTATATGATTTTGCCCATAACTAAACCCACCAGAATTACTGAAATGACTGCCTGCACCCATTAAGACTAACATAACCTCTTCACTAACCTCCGGAATAATCACTGATGACATATTGGATTACCACCCGACAGTTCTCCTAACCAGCATTTCTAAAGCTCTTCAAACTAGGAAAATGAGTTTTAGACTGCATGCTGAAGCCTCCAGAAGTAACATTGTTGCCGCTGCTGGTTACATTAACTGGGAATAGAACTCGGTAGCTGGCTAACATCAATCTAGGTGAGCAAACATTTCTTCACAAAACTAAGATGTTCTTTTTACAGTTATATAGTCTAATCATGTGTGCACATTTCCAGAGCTTTTATTTGTATTATGTGAAAAAAAATTAAAGGAATATTGAAAAACACATGAGGGATGTTGAAGTGTTCAAAAATCATTAATATATTCAACACCATTATGCATCTAAACATTTGATTTGAAGTTATACTGCAGTAAATTCGTCTGTGAACATTTTCACACTAAATATATTATTATAGCCCAAGAATTAACCAAGAAAACCTAAAGAGTACAGTATAAACATCTTGGGTGAAGCTGAGTAGGATCTTAACCACTCCCCTCCCTGTACAGCGCACCTGTTACATGCGACACTCCCGTGGTGTGCACACAACTAGATTAACTAAAAAAAAACTTTTTCTTCCAAATATTGTTAAAATGTATTTTCTGATCACAGGGAAAATAAAATAACAAAATTGCATGACACTTTAGCTGTGGTGGAGCAAGGAAATATGATGCTGCCACTGGTTCAAGTTCAATGGTTACTAAATAATGAATATGAATAATTTTTCCACATTAATTCATTTTCTAAAGGAACATATGGACCAATTGCATGATGCATAGCGGTAACAACTGCGAGAGTGGGCTATTTTTATCCATTTTGCTTTGGGAACATCGTCGCCAGGATTGGGTTTATCGATACCTGAAACTTGTACACGATCTTTTCCCATTGTCAGAATTTTTGATGGCATCAATTGTAGATACTTATTTTTAGTCCTCATTAAGTGACATTGTGTCAGACAAGCTGCACAGCAGTGCTGAGAGCTGTAACAACATGCTCTACCCATGGTTGCCATGTTAGTCCTGAGGCTCTCACATCCAATATGAGTCACAATGAATTTTTTCAAAGAAAGTACGCGTAAAAGTGTAAAACCAACGTGTAAAAGTAAGGTGTTTGATTACTGGAGAACAGGATGCAAACACCTGAGTTTTAAATATTATGCAATATGAGAGAAAGAAACCTGGTTGTAATGCATAGTTGAAAGGTTAAGATGACCGACACACTTACGTCAGGTGTACACCGATTGTCGGAATGTCAAAATGCCGAGATTTATTTTTGGTACACAGTCCATCAGTCAAGTGAAACTAAAAATACCACAGCAAAAATGAATCTTCTATGCTGTGTAAATACATTTTTTAGTGCCTCTACCTTTAATATTGAGCATACTACTGTACTTACTTTCAATCTTGTGTGGTTCGTGTTGCTTGGGATGATGTAGTGGTGAGATGGAGTTAAAACCTGGCGGTGGTGAGGTTGGGGGCCACATGGGTGCTACGGAGCGCTGTGTGGGAGCCGTAGGACCTGAGGGGCCAGTGTGAGGACCCAAACCAGTTGGTAAGCCAGATAAGTTGTATGGCATTAGATTATTCCAGAGAGGGTGGGGACCTCCCTCTGTGAGCTGCTCCATTGTTTTCATCCAGTGGGGAGGAGAATCTGACCGTGAATCTGTCAACTGTCCTGATGATACAATTGCTGGATCAAGAACTGTCAGATCAGGGGCACCACTGTTACTCCAACCTGAAAATATGGATTTTATTTTTTTTAAACATAAGACCTATCTACATAATAAATAGGTACAACTTTAAACTTTCAATATCCAAGACTCAAACTTTTTTGTGCTGCTAATTAGCTTATCTCTGTGAATGTAACTTTTGATAATTCCACTACAACTACTGAGACCCTTTTTTGATATGGCTTAAAGTACACTAAACAAGTTTTTAAATTTTCTTCCATAAATATATTGACACCACTGTTCATAATTTTTTTTTTCAGTACTGCATCCAAGATACAAGAACATATCTTACCATTTGTTAATCCATCATTAATACCATTTAGAACAAAATCAAGAGCATATTTCTGAATGCAACAAGATGCTTTGACAACATACATCTTAAGGTCCCATCCATATTTTATCATATGTTTATGCCATATTAATCTGCAGTTATATTTTAATACAATTGAGATAAATATTTTTACACCATACTACAGGAAGTCTTCAGTATGCAAACAACTTTCATGCAAACACTGCAATAATCAAAGAGATGCATGGGAAAAATAAACACAGTCCAGACACAAAAGTACAGTATATCTTTCCACTATTTAAGAAAGAGATATTTTAACATTAATATTTAATAATTTCTCCACTTCATTTCCACAAATGTAGCAAATGATAAACTCTGTCCTTGGATGTGCAGTGATGCAAGAATGTTTAATATAACCTTACTGGATGGAAAGATCATGGTAGAATGTTAATAAAACATGCTTCAACAGAATACTCCATGCATCTTAGTCAACTGGTAGGGTTTAGCATAATCCTTAAACAGCAACACTCATGGAAGTTCGACTGACACATTTTAGTATTATCCACGATTTCACAGGGATTGGTTAAACTGATGCTAATATGCCTAATTTGATCTCCATATTTCACTTAACATTCTACAGTCTATATAATGCAACTTTTGAGAAACATGCGAGTAGTTTAGGGCAAAGATTACAGCTTTATTGATTAACCATTTATACATATTTCTGCAATGCATATTATTTATAATCATTAATAAATGAGTAATGTCAAAATGTTTATAAATTTCTGTATATTCAACAACAGTAAAGTTTAACGACGATTGCCTGTACCAATTCTGTACATTTTTTTTAGTACTCTAGAGCATTCATTTCCCAAACATCTTGAAGTGGTGCCATTACTATAATACTGGTATAGTGAATGAAGAAAATCAAACTAAAATACAGTATCCTAGGTTCAAATGGTGGGAGAGTTAGTTTCTGCACAGCTTCCTGCCAAATATTGTACTGGACTGCATTTACAATAAGTATTAGCACTAAATTACACAATATAAAATTAACAAAACAGATCAACATGAGAATCCATTAAAAAAAAAAGTACTGTGTGCAAAATCTAGTATATACAGAAAAATTTGTTATGCAAATCTTGCATTATGTCTAGCATTTAGAGTAATTGTATGTCATCATTCTGGAGCTAAAATTATAAGTGTCTGAAACAAGTGTCCTCCAGCAGCATTAAATAATTACACCACTAGTTCCTGACACTGTTCGTTCATCTGAGTGACAGTAGCTCTGTGATTCACCTTAGCCAGCATCCCCTAAACCTACCAACAACGTTTCATTATGTTTACACCAACTTCCCTCATTTTATCATGAGCACGTGCATTAATTTCTTTATGCTGGGATAGCTTCCATTGGATTATTTATTGTGAATATCAATTGTATACATAATATTCAGCATTGCCAACTCTCTTGATATTTGCTTTCTAACCAAGTTATGTCTAGCATCACAAAGGAAATTCACTCCACAACTGCTGCCACTCCCAAAAGTGAGCATATTTGACTCATTATAAATGTGGTACTGTACAAGCTAAAAATACCACAGAAAGCCTACAAAGTTAAAGGGGTCCTGGCAAGTCTCTGCCACCAGTATTCCACTGCAGCCTTAAAAATGTGATTTCATCATTTGGTTTGAAAAATTATATTGTCACATATCCACAACCAAGCTGGAATTTGAAGCGATGCAATATGACAAAACATGGAACTCCCCATAAAGATGAACATGCTTGAACTACTAGCCTTATTCTTGCCCAAGAATGACTGACATAGTAGTAGTAGTAGCAGCAGCAGCAGCAGCAGTAGGCCACTCAATGGTTAACAGCAGTGCTTCTCTATATCTGATGTGGTGGACTGGCAATATATTTCTAGTGTGACGGACTGCTACCATATTTGTTCCTATCATATTCATATAGGCATGTAAAATGCTAAGTTTAGTGCACTAGGCTATGTTCCCATTTAAATACATTGAAGATTGACCAAAAGGCTCTGCATCTGAGGATACTATGAAATTTGTACAATCATTTGTTTTCCACGCAAGAAAATATTACTGTATTTTAACATTCATAGTAATATTTAGTTGTATATTATACATTATAATGAATTTAGTCAAAGCTGGCAGATGTTTGTTTATTCTGTAAATAATTTTTTTTCTGGGTAGTACACACTTGTCAAATACTTATGCCTCAAAAAGTATAGAAAATGGCTATTATTCTCCCTCAAACTTTGCTTTGTCCTTTGCCTAAGGCAGTTTAGGAACGATGTCTTGAAGGTACCTGAAGGCTGCCGACTTATGAAAATGTGTCACAGCTCTACATAAGGAGCTGACAGCCTTAAGGTACAGTACCTTCAAGATATTTTTCCTAAGCTGTCTTGGCCAAATTAAGTAATTATCGAAAGAAAGCACCAAGTCGGGAAGACCAAGTACCATCAGTGTCACTGCATATTCGAAAGGGGCTAAATATCACCGAGCACGCCAATACGAGAACAAAAGTACACGAGGTGAGCGATATCAAAAGGCATCAAATTCGCCAAGGGTTCTATCGAGAGAGAAATGACCATGAGGGATAGTTGGGAAGAAAAACACACGAACGACCTGAAAATTGGGACACTCAATGAGATACATGACTTTAAGAGGGGCAATGCAGTTTGGACAAAAAGTAGCAGGGAAGAGTTCCATTAAGTGTCCGTGAGTGAAACGTGTAGGGGTCAGTATGTAACTTCGCCAGAGCCGTATCCCCACAGTGTTATGGTAGGAGGAAGGTCAAGAGGACAGGATACCATTAAGAACATGCAGTTTGTTACCAGTAACACATAACTAATGACCTTGCCAATGGCCGAGAAATGACTTACTGGGTAAAAATCGGAATAAGGAATGCCTTCTCGGGAAATAGGACAAGTGTGGACAGCCTCCTTAATGGCAGTGTCCGCATGCTCATTTAAGGGAATACAGTACCAATATGCTTGGGAACTCGGCAAAAGGTAACCGACCTAAATCTGCTAGAGATTAGAAACAGCCAATATTGGATTTCGCTTACCACAGGCTGTACGAGATAAAATGACTACAGAGCCATGAGAGCACCAAGTTAACCAAAGGAGTGCTGTCGATGAAAAAGCAGCCGACAAAGAGCATACAAAATCATATACAATACAGTTGAGACATGAAGATGCTGGCCTCTGGAAATAAGCAGCACATATAGGTTTAGTCTGGAAAGACCACAGAGTATTCAGCACCACAGGCAGATTTAGAACTCGCCTGTGAAGAAGGCAACAAAATTCCTGCAAAAGAAAACATGCAAGGAAAAGACACTTCATAACAATAAAAGGGGTAGAAGCCTGTACCATGTGGGTCAAAGTCTTGCAAAACTTTCCAAGAAGGACTCTCCATGCGGGCAAAGATGGAACGACAAGGAGAAACCTTGTGAACCCATATAGAAAAAGGAAGGTGGTGAAAGGAAACAAGGCCTACTAGAGGGAGCAATGGTCAAAGCAGGCAAAAGTTAGATTGAGGATGTTACAGAGATCTTGTGAGGTAGTGAAGGCGGTATCCTGCCTTTACTATAGGATCCTGACAATCCTGTAGCAACATGAAGCCAGTTTCAACATACAAGCTCTGGGTAGGGGATGAACAAAAGGCACCATGGAACCTTTGCTGCAGAGCATCATGATGACAAAGGGTCAAAGGAGAGGCAGATGAGGTGGCAGGACAGCCATAATTCAATTTAGACAGCAATAGACAGGAGTGCAAATAGAGGAGTGTGCATCTATCAGCACCCCAGGAAGTATGGGACAAGAGGTAAGGAAGACACAAGACAGACATTGACCATATGTACATTCGAAAAGCTTGCAGACGCAACCTGTCACAGCAACGTGATAAAATCCTTAGGGAAGATCTCTAGAATACTGAGTTTTTGAATAGGAAGAACAACTGCTTCATGGAAAAAGACAGGTGATATGTCTGGAACAAATTTACCAGCATTCTTATGGATCTTCTTCCAGATCTTAGAGCGAGGGTCATTATTTGTAATGGTGTGAACATCTCCAGCTCTCCTATTTAGCTGTATGAATGGCCCTATGGGCCACAACACTCACATAGCAGCACAAAGAGGGAATCTAGTTCTGAATGGAATAACTAGCACTGGCAGGAATGACAGTAGAAGGAAGGGTCCTACTATTAAAAGTGATGGTAACTTTAAATAGGGGCTGATGACAATGACCATGAGGGGGATGAGTTATGAAGTCAATCAGGAGGACAGAAAAGCCCCGGGCTTCTAGGATAAATATATCTTCATGGCAGTCTGAAGTCTGTATCCCTAGTTGCAACATAATGCAGGAGAACAACATTGCCAATGCTGGCATTCAGCAATGTATTTTTACACCCAAACTGGGGGTTCATCAAGGCTAGGCAGGTGACCGCTCCATGAACAGGGGCAGCAACGACGTGTGTGCTAGTCCAGGTGGCAAGAGTAACCCGGGAATCCACAGTCAATGAAGTGTATGGATGTACACACAAGGGCAAGTATGTTTATCATGACAAAATTATAATACTTAGGCCACAAAGTATGGCTAAACAGACTTAATGCAGTAGAAGCAGGAAGTAAACATGTGCAAGCATGGTGACAGCGTAAGAAACCCCAACGAAGAAGGGGGGGGGGGGCAAATGGTGCAGTTGTCACAATGGGATGAGGTAGTTACCACCGGAGGCTTGGAGCTCAACTCGGACACAAAAGTGGGAGGGTAATTGAGAGTCAGTAGTGGCAATCGGAAACAGTCTGGTCTGAACCCAATGTAGTCAGGGCTACAGAGCCCGTCCTTCCAGCACAGTCCGACTCGGGGGCCTGGTCGCCCACCCCACGAGTCTGAGGAGAAACAAGGTCAGAAGATAACATATAAGGTAACAAACATTTTACTGTCCAATACCTCTACCCACCACTGAGTCCACATGATTGTTCACGAGTCCAGTTGATTGACAGTTGAGAGGCGGGACCAAAGAGCCAGAGCTCAACCCCCGCAAGCACAAATAGGTGAGTACATGGAAGACAAGCACAAGACACAAGCAACCTATGAGTAACCAGAACAGGATACATTAGTCACCACTGCAGGTCTGAATGGCATTCCAGGGACCAATAGGGATACCACCCCTACAATGCCCACCTGACCTGCTGTCTAAGAGAGCCCATTTGTTCATGTGAGCTGCACTGAACCTCCTGTTTTACACTCATCCCCTCACCAAAGAAACACGTTTCCACACCCCCCTCCCCAGGGGTTGCAACCCTTGGGTAGGTTCAACTCCCAGATGAAGGGACTTGCTAGCATTTCAGAGCTCCATACAAGGTCAACACACAGGAATGTGTTCAGCTTGTACACCATCACAGCAGGCAGGAGAGGGAAGCAGGAGCTACCCCCCTCCTATCTGCAAGCGACACTCAAGAGCCCCCTCACTATGCCAAGGTACTATCCATAAAGGGAGGAAACCTTAGGCAAAGGAAAACACCAATTTTGAGGGGACATAATAACCCTTTTCTATACTTTGGAGGCATAAGCTATCAGAAAAATAGCTCTTGCTTCCCAAGAACAAAATTTGGGCTACATTGTGTAATATTTAGCAGAATTCTGATACAAATCAAAACTTTTTATTTTGCTTCTTCCCTGGGAACTCGTGGTCCAGCACCAGTTTGCAGACCACCACCTGAGGGATCTGCATTTTTTTTTTATTCTAAGTTTAACCTGGGAAGGTTTCAGACATTTATAAATGCACTCCATCCTCATTCTGTGCAGAATTTAGTATTCTCCAGTGAACATCTGATCTAACAGGAATAGTGTAAAAGGTTTCCTATTTTACCAGTGCTAAATATTGACCTTAACTGACTGTGCCAGATCCCAATCACGGGTTTTGATAGTATAGCATCTTTAATCAGGGAGCAAATGAGTGAAATAGCACAAATAGGGACTTAAGTGAGAACATGCATGCACATACAGAACTATTAACAGTAAAATTAAGTGAAACTTAAGCAACCTAAGCCCTTAAACTCAAAAATGTTTTACCTTTGTGAGAACTTGCTAGAGAGCTCATTGTGAGTTGGTGTAGAAGAGATTGCTGTGAAGGATGCTGCTGCTGTTGCTGGTGGTGGTGGTGAGCCATGTTTAGAAAATTTGCTAACGGGTTGTTTTGCGAGGTCGGATTATTGGTTCCTCCGGCAAGAGAGTTTAGCGTGTTGACGGTATTGAGCGTGTTCATAGTGCTCACCGAACTGATGGCAGGGAATATATTGCGAAGGCCGTTTTCTAGATCTTTGAGGAGGAACGCATCACTTTTGGGCAACCCGATACCTGGCGGACCTTGTGAGGCACTGAGGGGTGTGTCCATACTTAAGAGGGAAGCAGGCGACAGTAAGTGGGGAGGCATACCATTACCAAGTCCTCCTGGTATACCACCACTACCAAGCCCATTAGTGGTGCCATTACCAAGAAGACTCCCACCCAAACCTGGAGGTACACCTAAACCACTGGATCCCACCAAGCCATTGAGCGCTGGAGGTACTGAAGGGGCAGAACCAAGTCCAGGAGTACCAAGGTTGGGATTTCCTGCTAACCCACTTAAGAACGGTGGCAGCAGCTTACTCGGCTCAGGCTGAGTTTGTCTTGGCATACCATATGAATTAAAACTGTTTAAACCATTAAAGCCTGGTGGTGGTAATCTGGCACGAGACTGTCCACTAGGAGTTGTATAGTCCATCAATGATTTTAGGCCAGCTCTTAACTGCTGCTGTTGCTGTTGGTGGTGGTGAGATTGAAGCTGGCTTTGGTGTTGATGGTGTTGGTGTTGCGTGAACTGCTGCTGATGCCTTTGAAGCTGCTGCTGCTGTTTTTGTTCTATTTTTATATCTTCGGCTAATGCTTTATTGGTTTCTTCAAATGGATCAAAACCTAATTCATCATCTACTAAATTATTGACTCCTGTCATGTCTTCACTCTTTTCAAAATCAAATATACAGTTCCAAGTACTATTCGAGCGATTTTGAGAGGGAAACATACTATCCATATCAAATACTTCTGACGTTTTGCTAGCCCAATCTGTAAAGAGATTGGTATAATCAGTAATGTATCTATATTAGTTTATTCTTAACTGTACAAAGGCGTCACGATAAAAAAAAAAAAAAATCTCGTCTGAAATTACCAAAACAATTCTAAACTAGTAAAAACAAGCCCAATTTTTCACACTAACAGATTTACCTTTTGTATGAACCAGGCAAGTTAAAAAAGAAATCAAAGTTATATAAAATAAATAATTTTTATATTTTAAAATGCAGAAATTAAATGAACATTCCATTCATCTAACTTTAGTGCATGTCAATACTGTAATAATTATAGGAATTTTCATCAATGGATCCAGTGTAGACATGCATCATATGCTTGAAGCAAAAGTGTAATGGACTCCTACCTGAAGTGTTGTCGTGTGTGTACTGATGACTGCTGGCGTGACTGTTGTGAAGCTGGTGATTCTGTTGTGGAGATGATGCTGGTGGAAGTGGTGGTGGTGTTCGCTGCAGAGGAAGTGACGGCCCAGACGAAAAGAAACTGTTGCTGTTATCCGAAAAGAGGGAAGCAGCGGCAGCAGAACGGGAAAACTGTTGTGGTAGCGGGAGAGATGACGAAGGTTCTGAGGAAGATGATAACGAAGAGGGTGGAGTGGGCAAGGGAGAGGTATCTTCCCGGCATAAATCCTGTATGCAGGACACCGGAACAGGAGATGAAGAGCAAGGAGGTGGGGAAGGTGGTATTAGAGGATTATCAAAGGATGGAGGTGGGGTCGTAGAAGCAGAAGACGTGCAACTCTCGTGACCTGATGACGGCGAAGATGTTGCCACAGGACTAACACTGTGGTTCATCATATCCACACCCAAGCCATTACTAGAGCTGCTACTGCTTCCACTGGTGCTACTGTTACTGCTGCTGCTACTGCTTGTATTGCAGGATCGATCTCTCTCTTTACTCCCTCTGTGAAACAATAAATCAGTTAAAATATTTATTATGCTTGCCTTCAAAATGATAAAAATATTTATCAAACTTTCGATAAAACTAATCGACAGTTAATTAAATATCCAACTACTCGCAACAATTCCAGTACAACACAAATGTCAAGACAAAATCTGTACAATTTTTCCACCAAGAACTAGCATTAAACAAGTAAACAAGCTACCTCAAAAACCTGGCTTCGAGTATAAGAAAAGCTCATTTTATTTCTAAGCAGGTAATATGGATACTCTCCATAAGGCAAGATTCATCTTGGATCCATTGGAAAAAATAAAGTCGAGATCAGGTAAATTCTGTGCCTTATTCTGTGTGGGGTGGGGGTTGGGATGGAGACAGCAGTAAATCTTGCTCTACGTAACATTAGGTTATGAAAGCAAATCCAAGCTGTATTAGGCACCAAAACCACTTTCATGGTGCATTTTCATTAGCTACTGGTTTGTTACCTGGCCATTACCCAAGATACCGATAAGATGGCGGCACTGTCATCTACTCCGATTCTTCTTACAATGCCATTTTCTTGGTTGCGAACTTATTAAAAATTCTAGGGAGAAAACCGAAGCATCGGCCTTTTTCCAGTTAGCAGTTTTTAACATTCACTTAAAAGTTCCACCTAGGCATTATTCTACTCTGATGCACCAAGGCCAGAGTATTGAAAATGAAAATAATCATCAAAAAGAAGGCACCAAACCAGGAATACTATACAGTGTTGAAAGTAAAAGAAAAAATATGGCAGCACTTGCCTATGCTGCAGTGTTCCCTAATGTAGGTGCCTACCTAGAATATGCTTAATGTGGGTTCTGGGAGTTAATTCACCCAAGCCCAGCTTTGGGTTAGGCTTGATTTGTGATAACTGGGTCCAACTAGGTGCTGCTTGGAGTGGACTGCAGGCCAACATACCTACTACAACCCAATTGGTCTTGCCATCAACTGGGTTGGTGGCAAGATCACCACCTTGCCAAGGAAAAGATGACTGTCAGCCACCAAGTTCAGTTGAGGTGCCCAATTCATCCACCAACAGTGGCAGAAGTAAAAGCTGCCATTATCAACCTCTGGGGAGGGGAAGAATACCACTATACAGTATTTCAAAAGGAAAGTTAGAGATGGTTGGCTCATAGTCCCTGCAGCTAATGGAGGGGGGGGGGGGGGGGGTTGGCAGTAAAAAGCTTACCAATGGAAACATCAGCAGCTGAAGTACTCTAAGGCACCCTCTGATTCAATCTTAAATCCCATATCATCTTTCGGAAAGTGGGAATCCACAAAGCATCCACGGAAGCAGAGAACAGATTCATTTAATGCCAATACTGATATTCCAATACTTAAGCCCACAACCCTGAAGTAAGGCTGTTTGAACAGGGTTAACGCCCACACATAGCTGAATGGACACACTATAGGGTTGAACCCACTGTGAACCCAACACCTGGAATGCAAGAGGCAAGAGAGAGATGGCTGTCTGGATTTAAAACTTCATAGGTCTATCATTAAAGCTGCACTAAGCAAAATTTTGTCGATGCCATTCCCCCCCCTCCACCCCCTGGGCAAACATATGTAGGAAAGCCACTGGGTGAAACCAGGAGCAAGTCATCAGATCCTTGGCCCTAAACTGCAGTATGAAGAGGCCCGATTGCTAAAGGCAAAAATAATTGGCAGACTCTTACTCAACCATATCCAATATGATTTAGCAAGGTAGCACAGTCCATGACCAAAAAATGAGTCTTGTCTACACACACAAACTAAGGAAACATTTGGGGTGTACCAAATTCAGTACATCTTTACTTACAGGCAATGTAGCAAATGAATGTACCCTAATGTGTGCTCAGCAGAAATGCCTACACTCAAACTAGTACCAGGCAACTATATTGGGAAACTCTGAAAAATAATAAGTACTGAAGCACAAACTTGAAAATGAAGATGCAACTCCTGTGAGCTAGCCAGTTAGAGTAGAGAAAACTTGTGTACACAGCATTCTTTATAAGCATGATCCCACTGCAATGAAATCTTTTCAAAGAATGAAAACAATTCAATTGTCTGTAATCCTTTCTCTTGCATGCCCACTTGAAATAGGAACCAACAGTTAAGAAAGCGAGAAGGCTTGAGGAAGGAAGACATGATAATGGTATAGATGGTACCCCCCATGGCAGCTGTCAAATGTAGCAGATAACTGGTTAAACCCAAGATGTCAAGGAAGGCTTTTAGAGTTTATGAGTGACCTTTCGATCCATACTAGGATGAGCTTTCCTCCAATGCCTCACACACACACAAAAACATCATGCTGACAATTATAATTCAATGGGACCAAAATGCTTCCTGCCTTAGGAAGAACGAGAGGAACATCTCTAACATTTTTATTAATCTTGGTGCATAGTAGAAAGATTTTATAATGAGAACTTTGTGCAGGCATTCACCTTTTGTTATTATTATTACTACTATTATTATTATTATTATTGTGCTCGTCTGTCGGCGTGTGTCTTGCTGAGCCATTACTTCTATCCGATTTGCTGCCTTTGGACTTTTTACTTTCTTTAGTGGCAATGGCATTTAGCGATGGCCATGCCTCCCCAGAGTTAGGATTAGGAGAAATTGAATCTTGATTTTTGGGGGCAGAATTTTCTTTGCCCCCTCCTGATGCCGTCCTTTTATTCGAACTGGAATTTCCTGAGGTGGCTGCTTGAGGTGGCGAAACACTCGTACTGTGAAGCAACAAAAATGTACAATATAGTTGTGTGCATATACGGTACCATTAAATATTATCAGTCTTAAATGTTGAAATTAATCAACAAATCTATATGTACATTAGGCATATATCTAATGATGAAATGAAGCCCATGTTCTATATTTAACTGCAGTACTAACTCTTTTGCTACTTTGAAAGCATGGTGGCCAAAATAAAAATCACATTCTCAATACAATTTTTACTAAAACAAATATCAAGCAAATATTTCATTGATATAATTTAAAGCACGGGTCTGTCTGGACAAATTTTAGAACCTTACACATGTCATTCCAGTAAAACCTTTCTCAGAATGCTTTGTCAATCTAATGACCACTCCCTAGAGTTCAAGTTTACCGATACAATGTGTATCACAAAATGATTAAATAGCTTAGGCAATTTCTTCCATAAAAGTTTACATACAGTATTAATGTATTTTCTACTTGACTTTTCCCCTTGTATAATTACCACTGTTGTTAAAGAATCCTGTTTGACCAGCTTCTCCATACAGCAAATCTTTTCCCTTGCAGCAATGTGTATTTCACTCAAACATAATACCAGAGGGCTGAACTACTACAATATTCACTATACTTATCACCATAGTGCTCTAGTTTATGTAAAAATACAATTTCTATTATAATATTTGTCATTATGCAAGCAAACATTTACACAGTATTAAAGATACATGATAATTTAATCCCAATTGCCAATTGAAAGACAGCCCAACAGATACAAATATATGCACATGGAATTCCCATATAACAGTACATTAGCAGTTACTAACATGTCAACTTCACACACTAACGAGTTATTTCCTTCCAGACTGTCCACTATCTCCAGCACTTTCATAATCTTTTCTTAAACATCTAACCTATGTACTGTATCTACATTACTTCAATGAACTTGATATTAAGTGATAGATAACTGGTTATTCAAGGATATTTTCACACACAATACTGTACATCAGTATTTATTTTATTTTACTTAAAAACAACAAAAATTTGTATACACCAAAATTAATTTTATATAATCACCTATTTTTTTCCGATGTTGGATTCCCTAAATATTGGTCTTGAAGTTTCTTTTCAAATTCTTGGTGTTTCCCTTGTTGCATTTCCTCTTTAGTAAAGCTTGCCGATTCATCACCTGAGTAAGGAGCAATTATAATATGAAAAACTATATGGAACAATCCCACGAGGGGTGATCGAGAAAGTTACCCCACACCTATGCCAGTTCCTAAATACCAAATACAACATTTATAAGAACATACTTGCAAATTTACATTCGCTAGAATGTAAGAATACCAATGTTATGTACTCACAACCCAATGTACCTTCTTTAATATAAATATATAAAAAATACAAATTATTACCAAAGGAAAGCACCAAGCCAGGAAGACTATGTAGCATTGTCTATGTTACAAGATATTCAAAAAGGTGCACAACATTTATAAATAATCCTTAAAAATGCAAAGGCCTCTTACTCTACTCCAACCTTTCATAACAAGGCTTTACCACATGTAACAATATACTTAACTCTGCAGAACAGCCACACACACACAAGTATGCACATGAATGCAAGTGTAATTTGTAGTAGTTAAAGTATTATGCTCTGCCAGGGCAATGTTTTGAGGCCCACTATGGTTTAGTTGTACATTAGTATGCACAACTACCTCAATATACTCAGTCTAACTACCGCCTTATTAACAATCTGGCCTGAGCTTATTGATCTTGATTACTTTTTCCCTCTTCACAATTTCTTTCATAAAACAATCTGCATTATCCAGTACTAAATAGATAGTTGAGCCTGTACCCAAAATACTTAAGTGGTGCAGGTGTGCAGAAAGTTTGGTAGTTTCCCTCGTTCTAAATGACAACCAGGAGGGAACACTGCACAATTTTAAATTATCAGAAGTTCAGCAATGCCAATTTAAAGTGTAATTAAAGAAACAGATACTGCAAGAAATTATAGTATAAATAAATAACGGTTAGCATACCTTTAAGTTATCTACCTAGTATGGCCACCTAAAACGTATTACATAGCCTGTTTAAATATTTAGCAAATACAGTACACTAAGAGGCCATGAACACCTAAAGAAAATCAATGACTGGTTACAGTACATAATCCAGTTCGAAACATATGGGTTCCCTTGGAATACCAGTTGCGCTGGAAACTGACTGACATTGCAAAATTTAGCTGTCATCAGTGTTGGACATTTTTGTAGAATATATAACCGAGCTACTGTACTGATTTTTTTTTTTTTGGACCCAAGAGTGTCAAAATGTTTCAACAAAATACCATTTAACCAAAAATACAACCCATGACCCTGAAGTAAGGAATTATCAAAAGAAGGCACCAAACCGGGAAGGCCCTATGACCCTGAAATCATAGTACTTATACTATGTGGTGGTAAGTACCAATATGTAATGCTGAACCACCAGTAAACTACTTTTTGTACTATTAATTGTGCAGTTCAAAAAATACTAAACTAAAAATAAAAGGTAAATACAGTACTGTATTCATAGACCTAGTATAGTGCACACATGTACTATATTAAGCCTAGGACTGCTAGGAGAGGTGAGGTTAGGTCTCATAACTGTTGCAATTAAACGTTCCAGTTTGACCAAATTCATTAACAAGTCAACTTTCTAGAACCTCATCACTACATGTTGGTACTTTCGACCAAATAGTTACTAAAAGTACTATAATTTTAGGAGAATGGGCTGCAAGACTGCTAAATATCACAGTACTATATACCACGGACTAAATATCTTTATAAAAATATAAACAAATTTGATGGACGAAATTCATTACACCAATATACAAGCTGAGGCACATTGGTCAGGGCATTTGGTTTTTACCATATACTGTAATTCATTGTTGGGACTGTAAGCCCGTGTGTATATATATTTTAGGCTTGTATCGACGTCTCCAAGGTCTAACTACTGATTCTTTCCCCAGGATGCAACACCATAACAGTTACCAAATTCCCAGGTACCTATTTGCTGCTATGTGAACAGAGGCATTAGGTGAAAGGAACCATGCCTAAACACTACTGTCCTGCCGGGTAATCAAACCGGGAATCCCCACCGAGACTCGAGACGTTTGGGGACGCTTCCTTACTGTGAAGCAATTTAAATTTTTTTTATTTAATAAGAGTATCATTGAAAATGAAAGATATAACAGCAGCCAGACTCAAGGATATAGAGAAATATGATACCAATGAAGAGAATTGGTGATGAAAATGGAGTTTCCATACCATTATCTGCTTTTAACAGGAGAATAGCTTAGGTGCCAGTTTTGTCTGACAAGCAAACAAAACCAACTTTTATAGTTCACTGCTAATAGGGATTCTCGATATCAGGGGAAAGGATATGACAATTTTAAGATGGCAAAACTAAATCAATTTGAACAAAGCCATATTAAAGCAATTTTGTCAAGCACAATGCTGATATGGCTACAAAAGGTGAGCAATTTAGAAGCACACATGCTTTCATAAAATTCAGGCATTACAAACACCAAGGCAAAAAATTGCTGGGTTATAAAGTTTAATAACAGGTATGCTGTTATTGCCAGGAGAATCTGATGGCACAATGTTTAAGAGGACCAATGTCACAAAAGGTTCAAGCATTGCTCATTTGCCAATGCCCCACCACACCAGGAAATTGGCAAAACAATGATGGCCATGCAATTTTATGGATCTACCACTGTATGTCGCCTCCAGCCCGTCCTCCAAACAAATACCCATAAGTGATTCCATGCACCCACCAAACCCCACTGTTTATGAATGAAAAATGGTTTACACACGACTTGACTGATTTCGTTTGAACACTCCCGGAACAAGTACTTCACTGACCAATTTTGTTCGAACCACGACGGTGTAAATGCTTCACCCACATACAGTACTACAAATACAAATAATCGCCAACAGAACCTAAACTCCTAACCTAACCTATTCCTATACATGCACAACATGCTATTATAATATTAATTTATATGAGAAAATTCCTGTTTTGAATGAACACCACGTAAGAATTTATGAATGCATCTGTGGGGTCGACCGCTGGATGTAATGGACTCGAGTCGAGGACGGGTTGGTCGCCTCTTAATTAACCCGGGGGCTCAAGGTGTCAAATGTAAACAAATACTTCCATAAAGAAATTGCATGGGAAGAGATTATGCAATTTATCCCAGTGATGAGAAAGGCAAGCCTGTGGACAGGGAGGCAGAAAAACCCTTGACAATCTAAGATGGTATACTACAAAGAAAGCAATTCTCACCTGGGATAAACTTTTCAATGAAGTAAATGTGACATTAAACGTGTCTAGAATTTGCTTGACATCTACTGATACAGGAATAGGTGATGCTAAAGGTGGACTAATGACAGAGGGTGCTTTATGTACTGATCCATGGGATGGTCAAAATGACTGGCAAAGATGTCAACCTGAAAAATTTATACAATTGTTTAGTGTGTGATGCCAATGATCCAGGTTATGGGATGACAACAGCGGAGGAAACTGTTTCGGGTCATACGGAGGAGGATGGGAGCGAGATATGATGTCTAGCTAAAGAAAACAGTTCCTAATCAACAGAACTGGTGGCATAAATGATTTAATGAACTAATACAAATAATAGCAATATTTATCTACTCAATGCTTGCAGAAAGAGGTTTCCCAGGAACAGGCAAGATAATCAAAGGCAAATCCCTATACTGTAGATCAGTTTTGAGCCAAGACTTGAACAGAGTGAAGACTCCAGTGCAGGACCCAGCCATAGATCAGCCTCTGGCACCCACAACATCGATTAAACTCAAAAGTGTACAATACAGAAGAGGTCAGTAACTTCAGTCTAAGCTTTTAAGTTGACATTCATTCTTTATGGAAGATTTTAGTATAAAGAGTAGGAATTTTAATACAATAATGTACATAATATATAAAGCATGAATGTGAATAAAGTTTTTTCACAGGGACACTTAACTTTGCCCATAGGTCAAGACAAATGTAGTTTCACTACAAAAACCCAGAAAAAAAGGTACAGTATTTTAATTATACAGCTGTATAACATTTTAATGTGTTAAACATTGATAAATATATGCCTTAATGTTTAATAAAAACCAACAAATGTGGTTGAGAAACTGATGCCAGCTGCAAAGAAATGTCAGGTGGGCCGGGGAAAGTTGGTCTCTAAGTTACGTTTGAATGGAAGTACTCTGTACCAATTACTAAATTAACAGTAAATATTTAAATTATCTTAAAATCAAGCTTATTTTAATTAGTTATCAGGTTACTTTTTATACTGCCATGAACACAATTACTTTTCTATCCAATTATTACTACTGTGCCAAAATCATGGAAGAACATGCAGTTGGTTATTACTTTAGATTACTATCACCTTCGTATTTAAATCTATAATGGTATATACTGAGGGTTTTAACCTATTACTGTATGCAGGCAATGTCACAATAACATAGCTGAAAATTAGACACCAACCCACAAACCTGACAAAAGAACTGACAACATTTCAGTCCATCCCGGGCCATTACACTACTTAATGGTCCAGGATGGACAAAAACTAATCTCTTTTTTTGGATTTGTTGGCTGGTGTCAATTACTATGATTTTTTCCCTCAAGAAATAAATTCTTTTTCACAGTACCTAATTCGTGAAGATACATGCAATCAGGTTTGGGGCACTGCTGGTTTTTCATGAAGTGGGAGCAGTACTTTGTGGTCCCCAAGGAGGCCTTCAACGTCCGCCCGTCTACATGAATGTTGTTTACTGCCTGAATGGCTCGAAGCGCATCCTCCGCTCTCTGATAGGTCACGTACGCTGATGCACTTGGCCCCTGCCAATACATTTAACATGTTTGTGTACAAAGCACACCTATACATCTTGAGGAATTAAAAACTATGCTAGCTTTTGTCAACATTACATTACCTATAAAAAATTATAAACAGACATTCATTAAAGGCTTCCACAATATTTATTGTCCATAGCTCTGCACCAGAATTACAGTCGGCTAAAAAACACCAATTTGAGTTACTCACCTGAGACCCAGCATAACTAGTGCTGTGATTTATAACTACTTTATGAATTTTTCCAAATTTTCCAAAGTATTCTGGCTTCTTTAACGTCTGAAAAGATAAGAGATTTTCAGTTGCATTACCTCAGAAAGGAAAAAAGAAATTATAAAAATTAAAATGTTCTTTTAAAACACATTAGCATTCCACCGACGCCAAAATGTATCTGTACTTCCCCAGTTAACTTTCCAATGATGCTAAAATGTTGTCCATCTCAAAATTCCAGCAATTTTTTTTTTTTTAGTGCATCTGCTGGGAGAACCAGCATTAAATCTTCATTACTATTGGATAAGAAGTTGACAATAAAATGGTTATTTGTGTATTTTGAGAGTAGATTAACAGTTATATATGTAAATTACATCAAATACTTAATAATGTATATAGTTTTTCCAATCACAATACCTATTAAAAAAAAAAAAAAAAAAAAAAAAAAAGCTCACCTCTGCATCAGCTAACCGCGTAGAAAGGCCAACTACAAAAACAAGATTCTTCTGCACAACCCGTACGTTGGCCAGATGCTTCCGGTTCTCCGTCACCTTTTGTTTACGTTGTGCATCCTTCTGACGCTTTTCCTGCTTTATTCGCTGGAGACTGCAATCAAAGGGAAATACTAGTTATAATTGTATTTTTAAATTCAAATTTAAGTGCAATAAACCACAATCATTATCTTTACAAGTGAACTGAGGAAATGAGCTTTTTATATATCAAGCTTGTTCCTTTGTCCAAAAAGGAACCGGTAGTTCCCCAATTACGAACGAGTTACGTTCCGAAACCGTAAAGCAGTTGTTTGGAATGTGGATCAAGATTTTCCATGGGCGCAATGCTATAGGTGGGAGACGTGTTCATAGGCTTCCAATAATCCTTACAAAACCAATATTTTTGGGGACATAAAAAACATTATTTACCTTGAATGAAGGAGTTATCCTGCTTGTCAAAGTTACACTGTTGTTGAAGAGTGAAGTGGTATAATTACCTGAATAAATAAATGAAAATACAATACATGTGCACTATATAGGTGGGTCTCCCATTTTGTAATTGGCCTCACGAGTAAACGCCTTCCCCACCCTCCAATCAACAGCCTGCCGTGTATCTCTCACACCCACACAATTCCCCCCTACCCCATAGACATTTATTTTGTATCAGTCTCATTTTAAATTTCCAGAGCCAATTTGTCAACTTCTCACGGGTTGTCAATTATTAATTCTCTTTCAGGTGTTCTTTCACCAGAAGGGCAACTCTTCCATCTTTTCAAATTTTGTCATGTTTCCAGATTTAGTAGCCCTTTGGAAACATATCCTCATTTAAAATATTACCCTTGAGTTTCGTCTGTTGGTATGACGATCTCTGGCATCTTAAGCTGTATTATATAGTTTTGCTCCAGTATGTTTAATCTCATTCCATCTGTGTTACTACTGTATTTACAGTATGATTTTTTTTAGGAACATGTTTCCAATCCATCCTCCCCCTTTTTTTTCCCTTTACTCTTCCTTGCTCTAATGATTTAGTTTTTTTTTTTTTTTTTTTGTACCATTTTACAGGCTTGTCGATTCCTATCACTTTGTAGATAAAATGAATATTTCTTCCTCATTCCAACCCTCATTTAGATGTCTTGCTTCAGCAAGATTTAGTTTTATCTTTCATTCGTCCTCTGAAAGGTCTCGTCTTAATGACCATTATTGCCTTCGTCATTTTTAATTTTCTGGCATTCCCAAACACTTCTGTCACCATGTCACCCTTAGGGGGCAATTCTTATCTTTGTCTATCTTAAAATCTTTTATTTTCCTTTGATGGGAGGCCTTATCCTAAATCTACTATTTTCTCTTTTTATCTCTTCCGCTGCTGCTGCTGCTCTGTCCACCATGCATGTTATCTTTTCCAAACACTCAAAAATTATTATAGACTTGCATGTACAATATTTTGTACCAATTTATTGCTTGTGACAAGTTTTTCCTAATCGCTTGCCTGATGCATGATTCTTGCTCCACATTTATACTTTTGACTTTCCAAAATATTACGTTGATTCCTCCTTTTTCTCTTACAACTTGTACATACGTTTCTTTCATTTCCCCTTTGTACTTTTCCAATCCTTGGGTATCTTCTACTTGAGTTGTCCAAGTTGTTTCCCCTTAGGCTATCCTTACCTAATTCCATATTTTTTCTAGCCTTTAGGGGTTCTCCAAGTTCCTAACCATATGCATCTTTCTTATGTCTTCAAATTCAACCATTTTCAATTTCTTTACTTCATTTTCTTCAAGTTGTTTGACTTTTTATTCCTGTCTCTTCACTTTGCCAATCATGCTGCTAATTTCATCCTGCTGCTGGGAAACGCTTCTATCAAACTTATGAAGTTTTCTTCATAAATATTTATCAAATCCTCAATTTTCACTAACGTGCCCATAAAACCATTTCTTATCATTTCCTCGGAAAATCCCATGAAATTTGTCTTGCATGCTTGTAAGTCAGTATCCATGGCCATTTTGTTTGTTTTGATTCATCTGCTTCAGTTTGATAAAGTCTTCCTATAGATTTCCCCAAATTTGTTTATCCTTTTCCAGAGATTCGTTGCTCCACCTTCTATAACCATCTTATTTTTAAAATACCTGGGACACTACTAGTTATTCTTCTCCCCCCTACCACCTAGATAATGATGAATTAATCCTAAGCTATGTTTGTATGTGTGATTGCCTGGGTGTAATTACAGGACGAGAGCTAGACGCGTGGTATCTGTCTTGGATACATTAATCCAAATGGGGGTGCACCAGACACTTTTACAGCTGCAGCTTAATAACCACTTTGCTTTGAAGTCAAAAAGGTTCTTTTGATAATTTCTAAGGTTCAAATGGCTTTTTTTTCACTGCAGTTCCTGCATGCTGAGCAACTCTCTGACTTTAATCCTAGCTTAGGTAATTATGGTACATGTGCACAAACTAATCCACAAATAAAATTAAAGAACTACAGTACAATGTTTGCTATAACCAGAAATTTTTTTCCTGTGGCTGGCATTACAAATTACAGTATACCTTTGAATTATACATTTGAACTATCTAATAAGAGAAACTTTTCAAATCAATTCGCACTAAACTCAAAATACATACTCTTCATGCGATAAAGGCTTGAAATCAGCAGGGTTTTCAGGGTAAGCCTTCCGACATGCTGGGCAAAGACCATTCTCATCTGTACGAATCCGATGCCAACAGAATCGACATATTTGATAACCACATGTACACGGGAAGAAATTTAGGTCGTCCATTTCCAATGGCTCCATACATAGTGGACATTCCACCATATCCTCGCTTAAGTTTAGCACCGACATTTTTTGGTGATCCTAAATCCGATAGTGAATCACCTGAAAGAAGAAATGCACAATTAAATAGTGTGTTTACAGCAAAATTCATCGTCTCAACTTAAAAAATGCGATTACTATGCCTTAATCTCTTACATTTATAAGGAATTACGAGGGACAATTCAATTATTCTTTTCATTGGTATATCTATTAAATCTTTGTCCAATATTTAAAATACAGTACAAAAGAAATCAATCTAAAGAAAAGTGAATCTATTATGTCGTCTATCTCAAGGCAACCAATATATAGTATTAAAGTCTCTCAGGGTCTTAAATCTGAATTTCTGAACCACTCAATTGGTCTCTTAGGCAAAGTCCTCCTGTCCCCCATGGACAGGATTACACAGTTACAGTAGATTGATATTCCAACCTGGAATGGGGATCTTTTCAAATCTATCAGGTAATGCTGGTGCAAGGAGAAGACAGAATACATTACAGTACTCAGTCTAGTCCAAAATAACCAAGATAGCTTATTCTGACCACTACCCCTAACTGCCACTAGGTGCAGTTGGAACACATTTAAACATTTTTATACCTAACTTATGGAATGTGAAAAGGCAATGTGGAAGTTACCATGATGGCTTGGTACAATATGCTTTTAAATGGCTTTTCCAAAGGATTTGCACACATTTAGATTTGGGAGCCAACCCATTTGATATCAAGAGAGGTCTCAAGGAATGCACTGGCACAAGTTCTAGGTGTTGAATAACATATGGATATTTATTATTCACATTAAATTATTGTACTGTTTATGTCAAAGAACGGTAATGCACTACTCAACACAGAGGGAGCCGAGGACAGTAACTTCCCATAAATATGACGCCAAGGTGTCACGTTGGTCATAGTAATATTTGAATGTTTAAAGAACAGAAATTTAGTCAGAAATACCTCTTAAAACAGGTAGTTGTTGCCGATTACGGGCGAATGAAAATTGGTCGTGATGATACCGGTATTGTTATACTGCTGTAGGAACGTGTCTGTCAATTACAGGGAGTAGAGTGGAAGGCCTGGAAAACATGAAAGAAAATGCATATTTTACAAATGAGTAGCCATTTGGGAATGTAATATTAATATGCACAAATATGCACAAAGTAACTAGCATACCATATCAGTCAGCTACTTATTCCCATAATCACTAATGACACCTGCAATCTATTCACTAACCATTAATGGTATCTATAATTATATTAATGCATAATCCAATGTTTTCAAGAATCACTTAGGACAGCCAAAAGTAACCAGCGAGTTTCCCCACTAGGTTAATTGGTGAACAACAGATTGTTCTCAACACATGGTCATGTGGATACAGACGACAGCATTTTCAGTCGAGTTCCAGCTCTCACAAGACGTTACAAACCTCGCTATTTAACAGCCACTCCTGGCCACATTAGAACTCTCTGCTCTCACCCTGCATCTGAGCTTTCTGCTCTTGGCTCCGGGACTCACACAAGCTCTATCTCCGGCCACCTATAGCACTACATCTTGCGCCTAACTCTGCCAGCAGTACCGATGCCAGCAGTAGCACACAAGCCTCCTTGTCTCAACCTATCATGACATCATACTTTTCCTAACATCCAACTGCTGTAACCAAGATTGTATTGAACAGCAAAAACCACCACTTATCACCCAAAGTCACATGTTGCATTAAAAATGTTGGGGGATGCATGGAAGTGGTGTCCCCACTTTACATTTAAGAGTAAAACTAACAATCCTAGATACCCTAAAATCATGATGATCTAACTAGAATAAAGAAAAAGCAATTAATTAATTTTGTGAAAACCTTTGGCATGATTTTAGACATTATAAAATTACACCAATCTAGTCTGGTGATGCATTACTGACCACATGGTTAACTAAAATATGCTGGGGGCCACCTTAACCCTGATTGACAGCCTAGGTCTGTACGCGAGTATACACGGAGGTCAAGCAAAGAGAAAGAAATTGAGCAAATAATGTGAATAGAAGATGCAAAAGTACAGTACTGTACTTTAAGAGCTCAATAATCTGAATTCTGATAACCTGAATCTTTGGGTAATCCAAATAAGTTAGAGTTCTTGACTGCTCATTTATAATAAAAATTCAGATTACTGATATTTCTGCAAATGAAAACTAGAATACATACAATGTTAATTTTTGGACTTTCCAGGTAAGAATTTGGATAACTCTAATGGGAGAGGATCCAATATACAGTAACTAGAATTTTCGAGCATAGACAGTAGTGTGAAAGATAGAACGGTCATGCAAGGAATGTTCATAGGATAAGATTAAGTACTATAAAAACTGAAGTGGGTGGCAGGTATTCTAATCGGATTAGTACTGTACATTAGTGTTTAAATGCAGGGAAAGTTGGAGAAAGTCAAAGAACAAATTCAAGAAATATTTGATACAATATTTGACAATGTGAATGTAAAATGAATGTACTGTATATTAGGAATGAGAGTACTGTTGTAAAAACATTTGTGTCGCAGGTTGGCGAGAAAGAAAGGAAGGAAAGAGGGGGGTACGACAACTGAAAAATGCCAAAAGCTATTAAAAAATTCCTGGGAATATAATACTGAAATAGAAAGTTGAGTAAATTCCATGTTTTCTCCCATATCAAAATTAAATTTTAACTATTTTACTGACAGCGTACTTGGAACATATGAACATGTGTTAGAATGAGCATAATTGGTGAATGGCCAATGGAACAGACAAGCATTAATATGGGGTTAAATTAGAGAAGCCATGAGTTGGTTAAAAAGGAAAAACACACATTCTTGGAATACATAGAACAACTGTATGTTCAAGGTATGAGGGTGAAGAGGTTAAGTGTTAAATGTCAAATAGTATGGCAGGAAGTCAGGGTGCCAAGTGATAATACTAAGGTCATTGTGGCACTTGGACAAGGGAAAAATGTAGTAAACTGGAAATAAGGTGAATTAGTTTACTTAGCATCACAGCAAATGCATGCAAGGGTATTTAAAGTGTGCAGTACTAGAATATAGACTAGGTAAGGTACAGGTTGCATTTCGGATGGGGAGAGACCTTATAAAACCGATTTGGACCTTTATAATATTTCCCGAAAAGTTGCTAGCAAAGGGGGAGAAAGACTTGTGTTGCCCTTATCAATTTGGAAAAAGCCTATGATTGGATTACTCAGGAAGAACCATGGAAGGTCTAAAAGTCATATGGAGTAGGCAAGAGTTAGCTGACAGCAGTGAAATTATTTTATCTTGAGTACCCTATTATCTGGGGTATCTCATCAAACCCAAACATTAAAACAATTTTAATTTGAATAAATTACGTTCGAGATAAATGACAGTCTGCATTAAAATAATACAGTATTGAATGGCTGCATATACTGATATTTACATTCCAATTATATGCAGTTTTAGATTAAGAAAATATAACCCATTTGCTGAAAGGATAAGAATGAAAATCATTAAGCTATTGTACAGTATCTCAACTGGTGCTCATCTGTCTCATCTGCACTTTATCATGAGCGTGTATTAACGTGTCCGATGTTGCATATCTTCAAGAAAGGTACAATTTAATCTAGTGTTTATTCTAAATACTTGTACTATAGAAAGGTTCGATATTTATGAGGGAGCAAAGGGCAAGAACATAAGGCAGAGGGTAACACCCATGACTGCTTTATTTTGTGGATGCAAACCTTGATAGATAAATTATGGATGTGGGCGTGGCGCACTGATATTTATGTCACACCTGTTTAGTTAAACTTAGTTCAAAGTTTACTCTGGGACCTCTGTATAATTATCTTTTCTTGACAAAATACAGATTCTCAATTTACTTTAACTTCATAATTGTATTGTATATATATCATTACACTGCTGCAGTATGGCAAGGTAAAATTGCTAGTCTCCAGACATTAGTGCATAAAGAAATGTACAGTGCCTGCACCAGAACAGAATGAAACCAGAACAAATGGTAACAACTTGTAGAATATAGTTCAAAAACTGTTTAAAAAAGAAGGAATCTTATAGAAACCTGTTAGAATAAGTTTCAATATATCAATAACAGCATTTCCATGAATCGGATAGTTATGAAAGTTATAAGGATGTTTGTTTTGGTAGATGTACAATCATTAAATAACAGGATGACACTGTAGTATACAACCTAGGTAGAAATAGGCATTATGGTAAAATAAGACATCTGTAACCAAGTACAGTTTTGCCAGATTAAACACACTACCTGACACTCCAAACAACACACTATCTTGCACATTAATACAAAACCTAAATGGTCATTGATTGACTAGACCACACACTAGAAGGTGAAGGGACGATGATGTTTCGATCCATCCTGGGCCATTCTGAAATCGATTGTCTTGAGAATGGTCCAGGACGGATCGAAATGTCGTTGTCCATTCACCTTCCTAGTGTGTGGTCTGGTCAACCTACTTTAGCCACATTATTGTGACTCATCGCCTGCTAAATTGTCATTGCTTCTTGAGAAATAAGTCGCTAAATACACTGAACGCCAAAAAGTGAATCTGTTCAAATCTCCAGAAGAACAGGAGGAGAAAAAGTGTAACCAAACATGAAACCACCACTAAAGATTAGACGTATACTGTTATTGTGTTCCACATTATAAAGTCTCAACACACTGTGGTATCCGAGAAACTAGCCCCCTAAATGCCTACAAAGCCGCACGTAGGTCAGTTATTTTTAGGAGTAAGGTAAAGTAATTATCAGGAGAAAGTACCAAGCCATTACAAGTACTGTATACAACACTTGGGAGGGATACAAGGAAAAGGATTTGGGATAGGACGGAGGGAAAGGATGGTGCCAAACCGCTTGGATGGTCGAAGATTAAACACCGACCTGCAAGAAGCAAGACTTTCACACACTACCATCCAGACTAAGTGATTAGGTTGGGTTACTTATTTATCTTGTACGAATTAGGAAATGAAGGAGTTATAATAGTATAGTTGTCCATTATTTACATGGCTATACTAGCAAAATTACCTTACAAATGAACATGTCACACTGGAGAATAGAACCTGGTTGTCCAAAAGCTTGGTTTGTGACAAATTTCTGGACAACAATGATTTGCTAGTTATCTAGATTTTGCATCTACAGCTTCCATTTAACTGTCACTTTACAGAACATCCCTGTACAATTTATACTATTAATTTTGCAATACTGTACGGTATTTATGTAAAGTGCATGTCATTTTCTAAATGGAAACTAAATGGAAAACAGAATTAAAAAATTCTGTACAAATATTGATTTCCATTATTTACATTCCCACCCCTTGATGGGGACTAAAGGATTCTGGGGTGTCATAGCCAAATGGGTAAGTTAAATGTATCTAATTTTATATTGATGTACTGTACAGTACCCAAATTACACAATATATAATATTAAATTTAAAATACACTTCCAAACATTTCCACTATGCACAGCGACTGACCAGCAGAGATTTCTTTAATGTTAGCTACCAATACCTCAGGGCCAAATGCTAGAATGATTATGTAGCACACCAAGAAGTTAACAAAAAAATACTGTACTGCCATTTTAAAAGAAAAATCACAGTGCCACAATTTTCACACTATTGACCACAGTCACAACTTCCAATGATTTAGTAAAATGCACCACAATATTAATAACCATTTCACAGACGAACGAGACAGTCTAGATAGGTCAGGCGGGTTGCCCGTATTCAAACCATTATTTGGTTAGACCAAAACCACTTCATATTCGACACTTTCCAAATTACGAGAAGAGGCCAGAAGACAATTCTCCACTTGCCTCCATATGTTCTATCCAAGTAACACCAATTAACAAAACATTTAGACCTAAAATAACAGTACAGCAGTCGAGTCATAACCACCAACTACATGTACTGTGCCATGATGGCACTTTTAGAAAGCTTTACACACACACCACGCCTCCTTATGCACCACCTTACAAGTGCCAAGTTTGTGTGTACCGTGCCAGTGTACACACTGACAGGTGTGTACACACCTGAGAGCCCTAACAAGAGCAATACGGTGCGATATAAACAATTAGCAAGAACAGGACTTCTCTGGCTTTCACCACCAATACAATTTAAAACCCAGCTTCTCCCCAGCACCAGTCTCGTTTAGCAGACCACCACACTACATTTGCGGTTTATGGAGACCAAGATCTACTTAGTTAACGAGAGAGAGGTAGAATACACACACAAAAAAAAACCCTCTGCCTAATATGTTGGACGAACCCAGCCTACCAAGTGACCTTCAGTGATGGAGGATCATATATAAAATACTCTCCCGTCCATTTCTCTACCAGTATTTCCGCCTGGATTTCTGCGGGTGGAAGCCATGCCCTGGTGCAGGCCGAGGCCCCCGTGGCAGGCCACTTTCCTCTCGCCTACCCCAGTTTACAGTGGTGAACCGGACCCAAAACAGGACTCGGAGAGTCAGTAGACAGTTGAGCAGTTCTAACATATTTGCCTTTATACGTCAGCCAGCCTCACATTACCTGCCTGCTTGTAATTTATAGCGAGAGCGCGGCGCTCATACTACCCGCCGACGCAGCCGCGAGCTCGGGAATTAGCCACAGCAGCCGTGGAATAAATACTCACAAGTAAAATAGGCAGAATATTTGCTGGCAAAATTAAGGTTGAGGAAACACAAGTTGTGCGCCTGCGCCGACCCTGGCAGCCCCGGATGTTAACAAGTGACGAGCGGCAGCCCCGTCCCTCCACCTATTACTTCAACTCTCTCCCCAGCCTTATTTCATCCCTACCCTTACCCTACACCTATGCCATATTTTAATAAATATAGGGATTGTTCAGTTCTTATGGGGAGTGTTTGATTTTTGGGTTTTGTAATGTTATCTGGTGGAGTGGGTGATATTCCAGCTGGTGGTTTGTGGGTGTCTGTGCCACTGGGTGATGCCACATTGTTGACACAACAATAAACATATTAAGTCAGTGTAATATTTGTTATATTAAAGTATTACCTTTATCTTATCAGCCCCTAAGTAAATAAATTATTATTTCTGTTGCCTGTAGGTTCATGGTTTTCCCTAACTCATATATACTAAGTGCCTTACAGTCGTTATGTGGTGTTAATAAAGTTAGACGTATGTTTTATATTTATCCTTGGTTCTTCTTATTACAGTTACAATTTTTTTTAATACATTTGAGGAATACACAAGAGCACAGAACCATATATGACAAAATCCTTGAGGTTGAAGGAGATCATCTAGTGGTGTGACTCAGCTGGGAGGTGAATCCATCAATATAGCGGCGGCAAAGGTTTATATGAAGAATCAAATCTTCCAAAATATATTGCTTTTGTTACTACAAGAAGTTTATTGTTTCTTGAAATATTTAAGTCTGGCGTCTATTGTCATTGATAACGACGCTCTGTGTGTAACAAAGTTTAGTTGGGTAAGAATGTGCATCCGGGTGAAACTACGTCGGGTGCTTAGCCGGTGGTAGTTAGCCACTATGGCTGCTTAATTACTACGCTGGAGGTTTAACCTGTAGCAGTCATGGCCTCCGTCGAGGAAGAGGCGCTGGACCCCAGGGTGCAGGTAGGCTCCTTGGAGTTGAAATGAATTGATGCTCAATGTTTACATTTCTGTGACTCGATAAAAAAAAACATATCTTGAGAAGGGAATCACAAGTTTGTTGCCTTTTGTTATGGAAGTCAGGTTGTTGTGGCACGAGAACCAAAATATACCACAACTAAACTCTTGAGATGCTTGTCAATAGTTCACAGTAGACATGTAACTTGTGCACTGTAATTTTTGCAAGTATTAATAAATTTCTTTAGGATATGAGGCCTATATATATATATAACTACTATTAGGCTTATATTAAGTCTCCCCTCCCCAAGATCTACCTAGTAACCTCTCCCTAGGATGCAATCCCTATTACCCCACAACACCCGGGATCAAATCCCAGGTGGGATGGAGAGTTGGGCACATTTTCTACTTAACCCTAAGACAGTGGCTATAGAGAAGTGGTCATACTCGCCTATGCACGAGAAATCTAAAAATTCCAAGAAATAATTTTTCGGTATAAAATTATTAATTTGTATGCAGAGTGTAAGAAACGCGAAAGCGAGCGAATATTTATCGTTTCACTGGGTGGAGGTATCCTGCAAGGCGGTGTCTGGCACTTGTCAACGCCTGGTGCTCAACTTTGCTGACGCTTCCTGTTTTATACTCCGATGTTTCACTATTGTTTTACACTTTTTTCTTTATTTATATCCAGAGCTTTTATATCCATATTTGCATCATTGATGTAAAATCCAAATAATAATTGTTTAAATAATCATATGATAATTGCTTTCTCCTGGTAACATTCTTCATAACCGCATTTGTACCATGAAATAGTAGGAAGTTTTTTCATGGGTCAAGGTAAAGTTCATTATACAATATCCATATAGATCTAATATTATATCCATTTTTACCTCATACATGTAAAATCCAAACACTAACTCTTTAAATCTTTTTGTGACAACCGCATTACCCTCTTAATCAACACTTGACGTTAACTGCTGTCTAAGGGATTAAATTCAATGATAACAAATATTGTGAAGAACTTGCACAGAATCATAGAAAAATTTTGTATATCATATTTATTGTAAAAGGGTTCTACGAGCTACTTTTCATGTTTCAATATGCTTTTGGAATTTTGACAGCCTCATATTGTGTGTTGTGTTTTTTTTTTGAGTACTGTTCTATGCAGTAATGCAGGCCTTTTTTGGTGACTATCCAGATACCAAGGACTTTAGCGTATGTGATGTGTTGCCAACACTGTTACCTACCCCCCTTCCTCCTTTTTTTGTCCAATAAAAATTAAATGTATCCTTGAAATTACCATATTGTTTAAAATTCTTGTCCTAGTTTTGTTTTGGCCAGTGCGACAGCATTCGGTAATTTTTGCTGTATTATATCTCTTGGCTCTTTTTCAAATTCACACCATATATGTTTGTAACATGTAAAAAATGTTCCTGATTGTTTCCTCCTTTTTGGGTTATCTATAAATGTAATTAGTTTACTTTTATGTTCCATTTCACTGGCTCCCTTAGCTGTCACCTTTTAAAGAATTTTTCCTTATAATTTCTACCTTGTTGAACCGTTTTGTTTTCATCTAATGTTCTCTTAACTTTTCAGTCTCGCTTTTGATAGGTATCTTCTTGGATTTTCTTGCATTTCTTGGGATGTCATAATTTTTTACGGTTCATTCTCGATGGGTGATTCAATCCATTAATATTTCCACCGATTATTCTATAGTTGGATAAATTTTCTATTGTTGAGGCATTGATGATTTGTCATCTTTACATCCTATAATTACTCAATGTAAAATTTTTGTTCCTAGGTAGTAAGTGGTATTGTCAAATTCCTTATGCCTCAAAAGTATAGGAAATGGCTTCCTCCTCAAACCTTTGCTTTGACTTTTGCCTAAGAAAGCTTAGGGAAGACATCTTCAAGGCTGTCTACTCCTTGTCTAGAGCTGACACATTTTCAGCAGCTGGCAATCTTTGGGAATCTTTGACATCTTCCCTAAGCTGTCTTAGGCGAAGGTCTGAGTGGAAATAACCATTTCTTATTTACTTCGGAGGCATAATCAATCTGAAATACAGTAGTACTAAATATCAAGAAACAACAAAGCAAAATTGCTAGTACTGTATAGACTTCTACAGTATATGTAGTGTATACTGTATCAGTTTATGTATTTGACAATTTCTTTCTGATGTCCTTACTGATCAGATCACTGTAAACTGACTTTCCTAACTACATACTAAATTTCTTTGGCATATTAAGCATAGGCCTAGATCAGTTCAATTTCCTCCTCGTATTCTTCTTATCTTTGTGACCTTTTTTTTTTTTTTTTTTATATATATATACAAGAGTTCTTACATTCTTGTACAGCAACTAGTACGCATAGTATTTTGGGCAAGTCCTTAATCCTAATTTTCCCTAGAATACGAGTCACCGAATCATTTAACAACCAGGTACCCATTCGCTGATGGGTGAACAGAGGCTACAGTTAAGGATTGGTGCCAAGTAAATCCTCCCCGGCCAGGATACGAATCCAGGTCAAATCGCTTGCGAAGCACTGAGAGAATGTTTTATCACTACGCCACGGGGACTGCTTGGTGCAGTCTTTCATATGTCCAAATTTACTTTCTCTGCCATAGCCTGTCTTTGCCTAATACTTGACATGGTAGCATCTATATTTCACCTAACATTTCTAAAACTTTTTTTTTAACTTTTCAAAATTCGTTCATTTTTAACCTTCAGTGTCTCATTTTTTCTTATTTGCTATACAGTATATACCTAACTACTTCACCATCTGCCCATTTAATCTTCCCAATTTCTGTTCTTGAACTCGTCTGCCCACCTTCAAAGATGCTACATTCTTCACCAGGATGTCTTTGTTCATCCCTACTTTAATAATGATTTTTTCTCAAATTAGTACATTAGTAAAGGGCATTTCATTACATTCAAAATTTGATTTTTAGTATAACAAAGTGGGCCATTAAAAATAATTAATCTGTTCTTAATCTTATCTAGAGTGTACATCAGATGTCCAGATGCCAAAGTCCGTATCTTGGATAATTCCATTACTGTTTATCAGTATTTTACTCTAGAGTATCATACTTGAATATATTGAGCTTGTGTTAATTGGGTACAAATACATTACTTAGTACTGTGTTAAAAAGAGGTATTCTGTATTGTATTAATTAATTTTCTACATAATGAAAACTTTTAACTCTTGATGGGAAAAAACATAAAAAAAAATAATTTTTTGTTAAATAGTTAAGTCCGTGTGTGTGTTTGAATTAGTAGCAATGCCTGACATTACACTCTACCTACAAGAAAAGTACCTAACAGGAAAAATAGCACCAACTCACTAGCACATCCTCTTCTCTGAAATCCATACACATTACTAAAGATTTAAAGGGCTGATGGCTGAAAACTCCTACCCCTAAACCTATGTTGCCAGGTCGATATATGGGGACTGTTCTCTCACTTCCTCCAAGGTCCAAAACCTATCATTGGCAAGTGTACACAGTCAACCTCTTAAAACATTCTGTAAACAACTGTTTTCAAAATTGTAGTTTAAAGACTAGCTGCCTGAACTAAGGACATTAGTTTTGGAGCTCTAAACATAGCAGAATTGCATCAGCTAATTGTCTTGACTGGCTGGAATCTAACCATTACTCTCTCTCTCACTAGGAAGTACATATGATTAATTATAATTTCTAAACCATATTCATTTGTATGTACTGTTTGCATAACACTTGTAACATTTATATGTGCAGGTTTGTTTATTAAATTTATACCTTGTATCATAAACCTTTATTATTAACACTTTCACTCCCTCAACTCCTGGATAATTTCCTAATTTTCCCATTTACACTGCAGTATCAATGTCAGGGAGCCCCTTATCATTTGATTACGGTAGCTCTGATGACATTGGTCAAGGCAATGTACAGCTAGATAACGGACATTTGTGCATCAACCCAAAAATACATTAATTTCATTCTAATGTTTATCACCTTTTAAGTGTTATTGTAAAGTCACTAATAGAGCAGTGGCTATTAGGGCAGATGGAATGCCATGCACACTAAACAAAAAAAGTAAAAGCAACGTAAAAAAAAACTGCTATGTAAATCTCTTCACTGTGTGGTAGCTGTAGGATAAAGTACAAAGAATAAAAATTTAAATACTATGACAAAAATAACTTTAACAATTTACATGAAATAAAAATAGTTCCTCTATGACTTGGCTTAATAATACAGTGCAAAAAGGAAAAGCAAACAAACACGTTAATGTTACGTTAATTAAAGATCAAAATAATTCGTGTTGAAAATACTACTATATGTACAAACAGGCGTAAATTGACCAACACACAGGGTAGTGTGAGAGCAGATGTTGCTGGTATGAGCACTGGAGAGTATTCTGCTGGTGGTGTATTCTCTGGGAATCCCAGATTCCCAGCTTTCGCAAAGTTCTAATGGAGATTTACCACCATTACTTTGGTCAAGAATGAGTGCTCAGTCTTTCCAGCGTGTCACCATGCTCCTGCAACTGTGGTATCCCTACACTGATATACCTTCCTTAATTGGCTTGATCAAGACATACCTAATTGAGTAGGTTGTTGCTCTATCTTAAAGTAACTCTTAACTTTTATATTAAAAACCTTACTTTTTTTTTTTACACAAACTTAAGCCACAGTAGAATAATTATTAATTAATTCATTGTCGAGGGACAGGCAGCCAGTGTATGTATGCATGTTAGGCTTATATAAAGTCCCCTCTCCCTCCCTCCAGGTCAAATTACTGACCCTCTCCACGATTTAACCCCACAACAAGCTGAGACTAACTCCTGGATACCAATTTATTGCTAGTTGAACAGGGCCTTAAGTTATAGAAAAAGTGCCCAATTTGTCCTGCTCAAAATTCAAACCCGGAATTCTCAATTGTGTGTCAAGAACAAACCAAACTGTAAATTAGTAACTGGGAAATACAGGAAGTTAGCAGGTAGAGTTTAGAAATATCCTTCAAAATTACATTTATTTGCCTCCTTAAAGCTTGGTACTGTCTATAAAATTGTAAAGCTTGAATCGCTACTACTGTATTTAGTTTAAATGAAGCATTACACTGTTTAACATTTCATGGAAGGTGGTGTGGTGTTGGTAACCTTCACCAGTTCTCAGAGGCCATACAATTGCTGACTTTGCAGTTACTTGTTTTCATTTGTATTGATCTTTACCATTCAGATGATTGTGTGTACAGTATTAGTATTGTTGCCAAGATTTGTTTGCATCTCTGATATCAGGAATGTTTCTGATGTGAAAAAATAATTAGCTAATAGTTTCTCTTTATCTTTCTTCTTTCTCTTCTGTTTCTCCTCTCTTATTTTTCTTTTCTCTTCTACTACTACTCAGTAACTCAGTATCTGTAGTTTTTCTTCATGTCACAATATATATACAGTATATAAATTATTATACTGTAATACAGTATTCAGTATTGGGTGCATTTGGATATTAAAACAAAGACGTTTTGATTAAGTACTCTGCCTGTGAAGCATTTGTGGGTCAAGCTACTTGTATTCTGATCTCTTATATCAAAGCCAGATTAAGAAAGGTTGTAATTTTGATGTGCTGGATTTACTATGAAGCTAAAAGCATGTTAATTAAAAGTGAAATGACAGAAATGCTACACGATCATAACTGAAAGCAAATGAGTGATGTCAAGAAATATTCCTGTTACAGAATAAATTGTGTTGTGATAGTGAATAGCTTTTCAGGTTGTATTTCAAGGTTCTTGTGAATGAAATGAACTTTTGAGAGAGCAAAAGTTTTTTTTAAATCACGGACTATGGCCACTCATTTAAAATACTAAAGAGCATACTGTAATAATAAATGAAACTGCAAAAGGCCTATAGGTCCATGTGAGGCAGCTCATTTCTACCAAAGGCAATCACTGTACTGCTGTATTTATACTCCTGGTTCGAATAAACTTGGACCATGTGCATTCACTTTAAATTACCCATATGTACAGGTACAGTACTATGACTCGGGTTTTCTCTGTATAGCCTACTGCACCCATTTCTTTTGTCACTCGATGGCGGTGAAAGAATAATTTTACCATTTTTTAATCATGTATTATATACAGTATACTGCATTTACAATACGAGTTTAATTATAGCAAACACATTGCAGATTGAACTGGAGAAATTAAACACGGCAACAGATGATATCAACAAGCTTGAGGCCAAACTAGAAGTAAGTACACATGCTTTATTTTATTGTTGCTTTATCAACTTTTTGGGGGGAGCAAGTAAAGTAAACGTGAAAAGTTTTGTACCGAGCCGTGCACTTGGTTTTCTCTATGTGAGGTCTAATATGTTTATTTGAACAGAATTATTAATAGGCCAAGCAGGGACCTCATTGAGGAGCGCCTCGCAAGGCTATGTTGGTGTTAGGGAGAACTGAGAAACATGGAATCCAGCTTGGGAATTGCCTCCAAAAGATCAATAAATTAAAATTTAAAGCTCCCTTTCAAAAGTTGTTTTTGGCATCACATGTCGTTACCACGGGAGCACTTACTGTCAGTTTGGCTGCCTGGCACCGGCCTCCAGGCAGCAGCACAGTACATTGTTTTCCATGATAAACGGATCAAAATAATAAATGTAAGACAGATTGATATCTTGCTTATCTAACTATTTTATGAATTGCACTACCTGTACTTGCAGAAAAAATGATGGATTGATAGAATAAATAGCAGTCTAAATAATTTACATTTGCATTTTGCTTCCTTAGCTACTGCCCGCAGGGGGCAGGTGCTGTCACTCACAAAGTGGTAGGCGAACACATTAGTGTTCATTTATCAATGATCATTTACTGTGAATGGCTAGTCTTGGTATCGGGAGTTACATTGTGGCTTTGGTTATGCTACAGTCAGGAGCTAGTGCTTCACACAAGATTCCAATTAAACACCACAAAGCACAGCTGCTCAACATAAATTATGCTTAATTTGCATGGCTCCTCACACAAGTACACTATCATGTATTAACCTTACACTGGCAGGTGGTTCCGAGGTGAGTAATGCTGGGGTTAAATAACTGTTAATGGGACAACTTGTATCTAACCCACAGGTTTCCCCCTCACCCCTGCCTCCCCCCCCCCCCCCCTCCCATCAACATGCACATGTGTCTGTGTCTCTGTCTCCCCATCCATTAGGTTCACATACACACTTGTGGATACACAGCCACATACATTCGCCAACGCTTTTTTTTTTTTTTTTTTTTTTTTTTAGGCCACTTTGTAGCTCTTTGTATCTACCCTATTTCTTTCTATCCACTAGGATTGGTGGGGGTGGAGTTCTGTTTGGGTGGCTCAGAAATGAAGCGACTGGCTGGCTAGGGCCTTGAGTAACCTGGGCTGCCATTTGGTGTCAGGTCATGCACATTACTGCTGGGGTGTTTACCTTGTGATTTTGTCTTAGTATCTAGAACTATTATGTGGGATGACTCCGTCAAGTGACCCTGTGGTGTGCGTGTATTTTTACCACTTGATTGTAGAGTAGATGGTCAGCCTGCCCAATTGGTAATTAGGGGGGGGAGTGCTTTATTGGCAGTTGCATGTGAATGCCAGTGAGACCTTCACAATTTTATGACTCTTACTAAGAGTAAGAAATCCCCAGCTGTACAAACCTCCTAGCAACCTGGCACTTTGACTGATAAACCACATAAACCACTCTCTCTCACAGCACATCTCCAACCACTTCAGATATTAAACACGCTGTACTACTGGCACGTCAATGAAGACAAATGCAATCACATCCCAGACGTAAAGATCCAAAATACGACAACATAAAATAACCCAACATTACTTAATGTACTCTAACTTATCCTACCCGAATCTACCCTAACTTCTCTGAATTGCAACTATGTAACTCCCAAACATACTTTGACTCACAAACTCGGTCTCTTGACTAAACCACACACTTTTTGCAGAACAGCAACCTTAGCTACCACCACAACTCATCTTTGTTATCCCGAGTCCATTTCCACTCTTATATTTATTTTTGTCTTTATTCTCACACAAATAGACGACCTCTAACTTTCGACCTCTGCCAAATTATGAACATTGATGCACCACTGTGAATGCCACATCTCTCAACGTTACCACTTGTGCAGTCATTAAGAAAAGCCTTCATGCAAACTGCATGTATCACGAAGGAGGAGGTCATTCCAAACGACATATATCTTCTAAAGTGCTCCCCAAAAATATGGCCCTGTAAGATTGCTTGAAAAGTTGCAAGCTGCTCTGGTGTCAGAACATTATTCTGCTTGACTGTTACAGATTCTGTCCAGTAAACACGCGGATTTTACCGAAGAGGGCAACCAAGTGTGATAATTTGTAAATACATACATAATTTTAAACGTAAAATGTATTAGTGGATAGCTTATTTTTCCCCACCTTGTGTTCATCTTTCCAGGAAGCTAATAATGCATTCAGAGCAACTCTTACTGAATCAACTGCAATCCTGAAAAATATGGCAAAAAAACTAGGAAGCTGTATTGAGAAGGCCCGGCCATATTATGAAGCTCGAGAGTTAGCGAGGACGTCGCAACTGGACTGTCAGAGAGCCGCAGTTCAATACCAGAGAGCTAATGGTAACTTGTTCTAAAGTTTGGGTTTTATCTATTAGCAGCATCTGTTTTTCAGTTTCACACTTTTAAGGAAGGGTGAAATGCACTCATCCAGATGGGATGGGCAAACTCTGTAGGAAAATAGGGTTAAATATATTAAAGAGAGCGCCTAATATTTAATTATGATTTCCATACTAGATAACATCCTGGGAAATGCCTACATCATTATCAAGAAATTTTTCTAATTAAATTTTATGCCTTACCTTGTGGTGATTAAACACCATGAGTCTGGCTAGTTATGCCTTTTATGTGTAGAGAGGGTATTGAAAAGTATAGAGCCTTTGATATTGATAGTTCTCAATGTGTACCTTTGCTTTTCAGTGGGGCTATTTTCCACATCCTGCCATGCCTCCTGGTCTCCTTTGATATTACTTCCGTGTGCAGATTTAGAACCAGTCTCTCCAATATTTTCCAGGCGTAAATTATGATGCATTTCTCTCGGCTGCACTCTAGAGAATTTGGATTTAAAAAAAGTCACAATCATTGAATGTTTTGTAGAGTGGATTCTATAAGTAAAGAATCTTTTTGTTAATTTTCTTCAGCCTTGAATGTGGTGTTACTGTGCAACAATATTCCACCCTAGAGAGCACTAGTTTCCTGAAAAGTATCATTGGTATGGCATCCCTTATTCTTGTTTTTGTTAGCTATCCTGTCATTTTTCTTTGTCATGGCAGCTACTTTGTGCTCTTCAAAGATAAGCACTTTCAACTTAATTACTCCCAGATCCTTTATATTGCTTTTTTGTTCTACAGTGTGATTTGACTATCACTACATTTAACAATGTAGTGTGATTTGACATTTTGTGTAGGTTCCATTTTTATATTTTAATTTCTTCTTTGGCATAGGAACTGAAACTTGTCTTCATGAAACAATATATTATCTGTGGCCCATTGAGAGACCTGATTTACATCAGATTGGAGGCTTGTTGTGTCCTCTATATTGTCTACTCTCATATCTGATTACTCTGAACATCCTAGTGTCATCTGCAGACGATGATAAAATACTGTACTATAGTTTGTGTCCTTGTCTGTCTTACAGATCATCTCCCTACTTTGCCAGTAATTCCTTTTGAACACATTTTATGCACAATAACACCTATGGTTACATTTGTTGAAAGCTTTTTGCAAAATCTGTGTATATTACATCAATGTTTTGCTTGTCTTCCATGACATCTAAGGCCATAGTGATCTAGGAATTGAGAGGCAAGCGCGCTCCTTTCTGAACTTGTGTTGTCCGGGGGTTATATAGACATTGGGATTCCATGTGATTTGTGATCCTTCTTCTTAGCACTCTTTCAAAGAGTGCTTTTGAAGGAGCACTCTTTGAAAGAGTGCTCTTTTGCAGCTGCTTTACTCTTTTGTTAAGTGGGGCGATCTCTGCTGTTTTAAGTACATAGAGAGAACACTGGTTATCTTGACATGATTTCGGGGCTTTTTTTAGTGTCCCCGCGGCCCGGTCCTCGACCAGACCTCCACCCCCAGGAAGCAGCCCGTGACAGCTAACACCCAGGTACCTATTGTACTGCTAGGTAACAGGGGGCATAGGATGAAAAAAACTCTGCCCATTATTTCTCGCTGGCGCCCGGGATCGAACCCTGGACCACAGGATCACAAGTCCAGTGGGCTGTCCGCTCGGCCGACCGGCTCCCTGCTATCTAGGCCTTGTCTCCAAAAGTTTTGAACTTGTAATAGTGATGTTTTGAACTTCTTGGTAAATATAGAACTCCAGGAGTCTGGGCCTGGTGCAGAGTGCATGGGCATACTGTCTATGGCTACTTCTAAGTCCAGTGAGGTTAGAGTGACATCAGGTATTTGGTTCGATGTTGGTGTCACGTTCACCAAGAATTCGTTTGGATCGTTGATCTTCAATTTGTTCGTGGGTTTACTGAAAACGGTTGTACTATAGCCTCCATAGCCTCGGTGCAGTATTTCACTCGCTTCTTTGTTGTCATCTGTTAGGCACTTCAGATTTGTATAAGGTAACATTAACGACGATATTTTTGTCTGGCGAAAATTATTCAAATTAGAAACCCAAGTGATAAAATGAGTTTGTACATTATAGGCTATAGAGGTTATTAAAGGGGCTCAGACAATAAAGGTTATTTAGATGTACTGTATATATGTAACTGCAAAAAATGCAATAATTGGAAATAAAATTTGTTAAATAGTACAGTATCATGAGTTGATGCTGAGTAAAATTTCAACCTTGTAGGCTTCAGGTAATGGTTATAAGAATTATAGTGTACTGTATGTTAAGAAATAGGATATAAGTACTGTACAAACAATTTTAATTTCTAAGATATATGTCAACATAATGACGATGTCTTCACTTCAACAATTGACCATATATAGTTGTACATTTAGTCATGTTTGACATCTTTTTAAATTTCAGCACTTCACCACGCAGCCAGAGAAACCATTGCTCTTGCTGAAGAGAGATTTGTCAATTGCCGTCATGAACACTGGCAGTTTGACTCGGCTTGGCAAGAGATGCTGAATCATGCCACAATTAAGGTAAACATTGTCTTTCACATTCTTGTTTGTCTTATTAGTCAAATCCCAAAAAAGGATTTTAGTTTTCACTCGGTTTCTGGGGGAGCCCCTTGTAACTCCCTGAAGCTATACGCCGAGATGATTCCAATCTACCAGGTCTGACAATTTTGTCCAGGTCGTATCAGCCCTGGAGTTCTTAGGCCTACCGAGGACCAGAGCCAGAACCTGGCCCCCCTCCTCAGAGGCACAGGGAGCGGTGACATCTCACCAGGCAAGGCATAAAGAAAGTCATTGAGTCAAAACAAACCAATGCTGGGTTCGAGAGAGACTGAAGCCTCAAAAGCCTGTCTAATGAGCCTGAAGTCTGTCAGGTGGATGCAGTTTGTTTCCTTATTTGGATAGTTGATCATCATTCAGCTTGAATTACCGGTGTCGTCAGTGGCAAGTAGGTTTGTGGATGTTATGTGGGGTAAATTGAGAAACATTAATTGCTTGCAGTATAACACCCGAGAATTTGAATCAACCATACTTAAGAGTTGCTACAACCACAACATATTTACTTCACTATGTGGGGATGGACTTGTCTAGCTATTATCTAATTTAGCTTTGTTCAGGGTTTTTACTTCACTGCCACAGTAATTGTCCTCATTGTGAACATGTCGGTCCACAGTTGCATAATAATCAATTGGCCATCCATACATTTATTGGTACTGTAAATATTTGTGCATTTCATTGTTCATAAAGTGTGTACCAGGGACTTGTGCTGTTTTGAAACTCCAGCTTGAAGTGTTTCTGCCTTTATTGGGAAGAATATAAGGATGGGTCCTCGGTCAAATATCTACCTCTCCAGTGCATGCTGAAGTAATATAATGTGGAATGGCGCGGTGATATCTCTCGCTTTCACCCAACAAATAATTTCGTATCTAGTTTGTGTTGACACGGGGACCAATTGTTTTCAGGTGATGGAAGCAGAGGCTCAGAAAGCTGCCAGTGAGCGTGAACACATGCGACGTGCCTCTGTCTATCAGAAGGCTGAACAAAGAGTCCAGCAGTTGCAGCGTGGCCTTAGATCCTCGATCAACTAAATCTCTCGTATATTTTGAAGAGAAAACAAAAGTTCACGCCCAATTGGAAAGTCAAAAGGAGAGAGTTCAACAACTACAAAGGGCAATAGCTGCTTCAAAGACATCATATGCACAATCTTTGAGGAGCTTAGAACAGGTTTGGTGCTTGGAAGTGTTTTCCTTCCCAATAAAGACCAGAGGCTAGACTCTGGTAACTTTACTTTAGCATAAATTATTTTAATTTTAATTGGATTTGAAAATAGATGTAGAGTAATGCATTATTCGAAACACAAATATACTGTATATGTACATTAAAAGTAGATATTTGTCTTTAAAATGACATTACAGTTATGAAGATGCCATATTTATTAGGATAATAACCTAACTAAACTACTATATTTAGGTTGCTGGATAATTAAAAATGTACAAAGTGCCAGCTTTTCACAGTATAGCCACACATAATGTACGTGGAGCCGGTCAGCCGAGCGGACAGCACGCTGGACTTGTGATCCTGTGGTCCTGGGTTCGATCCCAGGCACCGGCGAGAAACAATGGGCAGAGTTTCTTTCACTCTATGCCCCTGTTACCTAGCAGTAAAATAGGTACCTGGGTGTTAGTCAGCTGTCACGGGCTGCTTCCTGGGATTGGAGGCCTGGTCGAGGACCGGGCCGCGGGGACACTAAAAAGCCCCGAAATTATTTTAAGATAACCTCAAGATGGTCTAATAACTATTTTATAGTCACATCCATAACAAATATTTGTAATGAACACTCCTATAATATCACATCTGGTTCCCGAATGTTCGGATAGTGTTAACTGTGCCAGACACTTGGTTGTCAAGCCTTCTCTTCAAGGAGCCATTTTAGTCATTTTTGGTTTCTTCGTGTTTGGATCCTGTAATTGCATTCAAACAAATTTACTTTTTTTTTTTTTAACCAGATACTTTTTATGGTCCTGCATTCTATAGGCAGACAATATATTTCAACTTCTAAATACTTGAACTATTCCGATGGATGAAATTGGGGCCCCAAGTGATTTTGCATACCATTTGCATCTCTAGTAAGAAGGAAGCCTGCTGTAACCAGGCACTGTGGGCCACTAAATGTCCATACAAATATACATTAATTTATAGCAAAACTATTTTTATTATATGCTGATAAAATATTGTCCAAGTAACTATTATCATGTTATAAGTGTTCTCTATATAATATACAGTACAGGTATATAAATATATAAATAAATAAATTAAATAATAATATTATGGAATATAATCAAAGATACAACCACTACCAGGTATGTATAATCGCCAAATTAATTTTTTTTTTAATTATTATACAGTATTTTTAATAAGAATGTGCTACTAAGAATACACATGAAAATTAATTCAACAAAATGGGTCAAGTAATCTTGTACTATACCATAAGTGTTACGAATGCATAGAATATAATCATTTCTACACAACATGCCACAGTTTGCAAAACATACATTGATAAAAAATTTGAAATAGGAGGTATTCTAGGCTTAAGTTTTTCATACCATCTGTTTTTAATAACAATGGCAATGTGTACTCAAATCCAAACTCGCTTTAAATGACACGTATCTTGTCAAATATTACAAGATTCAACAAATTTTTCTAGGCACCTAAGAATTCTAACTTTTGCATGGAATGACTTGTTCTTTGATCAGATAATTCTGACTTTTACAGCATAAAATCTAATTTTTACTTGTTTGTATTTTGGCTATAATGACCCAAGATTAGTTTTGTGTGTGTGTGGCTAAACATTGTCAATATTTGCCTCACTGGAGCTATTATCTTTTTATAAGGTACAGTTTAGATTTTTACTCTTAAAAATAGAGCTGTAATGTAATTCCCTAGTAAATGCCTGTATTTAATAGTACAGTACTGTATTGACAGATATCGGAAGAAATTCATGAGCAGCGTAGGTGCCGCTTGCCAAGAGAACCTGGTGTAGGTGCTGAACTCACTCCTCCCGAAGCTGTTGATGCTGTCTTGAATAACCACGGTGCCAAACCCTTCTCCCCACTGGAAGAAATGACTGCGCAGGAGGAGAAAGTACGTCTTTATCTGCTGCACTTGCTACCATATTCCATAGGTCACGTTTTTGTCAGTACAGTAATGTATTTTAGCGAGACTGGCCTAGAAAATTCACAGTACAGGGGTACTGTACTGTATAGCAAAAAAAAAAAAAAAAGTGGAAATTTAGACCAATTTAGCTAGTTGGACAGTGAAATGTTCAGAATGAGAAAATCAGTAGGAGCCATGGGGAATCTAGCAGTTAGGTTATGAAGCTAATCCTTCATAGCCTAACTGCTATAAGGTGCCTCCTTTGTGTACGAATGCAATACCTGGCATGTGTTGCGATTACACGAGGGCTGATTTACCGTAAATAAGTTATTCTATTCAGGGTCTCGCAGCATAAGTTTTAGAATGGTGGCTAATTTTGTTATGCTCATTGCTCAGTAGTAAAGATTTTTTTGCATTTTGTTGTAGCTGATTTTGTTCGTTTTGTTAGATGTGATAAATCACAATAAGTTTAATTTCTAAACATATTCAAAATTTATAACATTTAATGTATCTTTTCTAGTAATATACTATGAATCTGTGTTAAAAATATACTTAGTAAACACAGGTTCTAGGTTTTTGTTTCATCTGTTAGTGCTGGCAGGTCTTGTAAGTTTTACTAATCATATTAAGCATTTGTTTGTTTTTTTCCAGTACTGGGAATCTTTACGAGAAAAATTAGAGAAGCTCCAAGTCTGTAGTCCACAACTTGTAGTGACAACAAATGATGCGGCTTCATCAAATGGTGAATCTGCAGATGCCCGTGAGCGCTCTGTAACGGGGAGCAGCTGTGCCTCCAACTGTGATTTAGACCAAGTGGCAGGAATGGAAAGAGTCGTGAGTGGGGAGAGCTGTCATGGGTCAGAGGGTGATGAGATACATAGCCCCATGGAGGGAAAGGAATTGTCTCTAGATGATGTATTCCTCCGTGTAACAATCTATGCTGGCAATGTGCCCGAGAAGGGCAAATCTCTAACAAAAGAAGAGATACAGTGCTTGCCAGACAATTGTGTTGATGAGAGTACAAATTCTTGGAATAATGTTAATAAGGAACCTTTGTTATCCCGCAGAACCCCTGTTGGTGGTCATGCATTTGAGGTTGATAATTTAGATGTAGTTGATAGTAATGGACACAATATACCAGTGGATGATAGAACTACAATTTCTTTGGTAATGAATAAAGATTTAGCAATTGGCTCTGTAGAGAAGGAGATAGAAGTAAGTAAAAAGTGTAATGAAGGTGAGAGTGCTGCACTTGACGTGGATGTCAAGGATGTCAAAATTGAAATTGATGAATGCGATGCAGAAAACAATTACACACATGAAGATTGCAATAGCGATGAAGAAGTTTCGGAAATCATTAAAGGTATCAAGGAGGGTTATAAAGGTGAAGGAAATGTTGAGAGTGAAAGTAATGAGAAGCTGGGAGAGAAGGAGGAAGGAGATGGATCATCCAGTCCTCCTCCAGCCATGTGCCAACCATCCAGGGTTCTGAGTGTTATCCCAGAGTTAGTGGAAAGCCCACATGTTCCTGGAGATTCACTCTCTCAATCAGTTTAATATTACCTCTTAGCATCTGCTCGTTTCCGTAAAGGGGCAGATTATAAAATATACGCATATTTTTGTAGGGCTTTTTCAGAGTAGCAAGTTAAGTGTTCCAGTTACCAGTAGAAGCACTGCTGTCACAGATCAGGAAAATTGAAGACATAATTTTCATATGGCTGGTCCTTGTTAAAAATATTTTTCTTTATCCACTTCTAATTGATAGTGTATTTCACACATTACATTAGCTCGGCACCGTTATTAGTGTTGTTGGCTCCCCTGCTAGTGCTCGCTCATTGTGCTCTTTCATGTTTTCTAACTACTTGATCTCGCTCGCAGGTTAGTGCCCTAAAAGGTGCGTCTTGTGGCCTCGTTCATTATAATGCAAGTGGCAAAAAAATGCTTCCCCTTGGTTTAGCTCACCTAAATTTTAACATTGTTTAGCGAGTGGTTTTAAAGATGCATGATCTCATATTGTGGGAAGAGCTATAACACAGATGGTGTGGAAGAACATTTGCCTTGGCCACTACAGCACATACTAAATTCAATTTCGTATAGTTTTTAATACAGTACAATAAAACCTCTACTCCTGAAAATTATTTTAATTTTCATAAATTTTATGAATTATTTTAGCAACCCATAAAAATATATATTTTTTTTTTTTTACATCCAAATTGTAAAATGGTTAATCAGATTACAAGAAACTGATTTGATTTAAACATCTTTATAATTTATGGAAACAAGAGTTATTAAATCATTGTAAAAGTAATTAATTCTATGGAAGATAGGAAACACTGCTACATTATTCAACTCTGTTGACCTTGGTGCATGCTCTTTCCAGGTTAAGACGATGTGTTCTTTAAAAACACTTGAGAAATAATTTGAAAGACAGTAAATGTGCTTTCTGAATTCTCTTCAGGTTATATATTCTCTTGTTAAAAATTAACATAGATTTGCAACCTGTAAGGTTAGAGATCAAAAAATTTTTTACTTAAATCATTCGGTCTGGTTGTGTCCAATGTTTGTTACCGTCTTCATGCTAGACATGTAATGGCTGCATTTCCCTGCCACTGGTGGGTGACGGCAAGCGACATTTGTAATACTCGGATAATATAAACAAATTTTTATACTAACACCCAAAAGTTGGTTGGATCTTTTTAATCAAGATTGGTTTATGATGCTTTCTGTATAAAAAGATACATATTATGCATTTGCATCATTCAAATAAGTCTGGAATTGTGCACATTATGCTAAAGTGTGAATCTAGCCAGTTTGCATCATGAGTACAGTACAGTACTGTGTATTCTCTCTTCAAACTGAACTGTGTATGCTCATACTGGATCTTTTTTGTTATGCATCATGAACAAGAACTTGAGCAGCTTATAATGTCGATGATCTCTCTTCCCGCCAAACACACACCGAAACTACGACGTTGGTACAACGTTCGAACAAGTTTTAACACCTAACCTGTTATAACAACCAATATAGCAAGTTGTAACAACGTTCTAATACGTCATAAACACGTTAAGCCAAGATGTAACAACTTTATTACAAGTTGTAACAAGCGGAAAATAGAGAGTTACGGTTTCTGTTTCCAGGGTTTAGAGTATGCTGGTGACTGGCTGGCTGGTTTGTGTTCTTGTGAGAGTCCCAAAGCAACTGTGCTCTATAACCAGTCCAAGTCTTTTTTATTTTATTTTTTGTCATTTAGTTTATTTAGGGCTTTTGTATATTATAGTCAAGCTGTTAATCTTAGGGAAATAGCAGTGCTGTATTGTACAATAACAAAATCAAATGTGTTACTTTAAATCATGTATATTTAGAGTAGAGGAAGCCTTTATTAATTGTGATGAATAATTTAGATGTAATTTTCTAACCTCAGAAATACTATACAGTACCTGTATCTTGTGTTTGAATGAAATGTGTTGGACTTCTGGATTGAATGGTTGTCATTATTTGGTAATGTTTTAAGAATTATAAAAGGGCAAGCAGCCATCATGTATCGGTAGTAAAATTAGTATTTTATCTTTATTCTTACTGTAGGCCTATAGGCCTTTTGGAATGTAAACAGGTTATGGTTAAAAAAGCTATATATCCAAGGATGAAAAATGTCTATTTTTTATATATTATTTATAATATAGCTATATTGGGAAAAATGTATATTACAAAATTTGAAATGGTAAAAGGAATGTTGAAACATTGTATTAACTCTTAAGGCCAGAAAGATTATTTTCTCATGATGTTGACTTGTTAAACATATTTTAATTAAAAACAAAAATTACCAAGATTTGTCAGATCACTTGCAGTGCAACTGGTTGAAATATTCCTCTCATAAAGGATTTAATAAACTCAAGGTAATCTTAAGGTTCACTTGTGCAGTTGTCTGGATGTATGACAGAGCCATTATGTTTATAGAGAACTCTGTGCCATTATATAAATATTTTAAAATCCTTATTAGAAAATCTTGCCAAGATGCTATTTAATAATATTGAACAGTGACAGCCTTGAATAATTATTAGATAAAGTACTTGTCGGAATATTGTTTTCCTGTTCTCGTTGGAGGGCATAAACAGAGTGAAGACAATGAACACGTGCCTTGCATAATTCATTGTTATTGTTATTTTTTCTCTAACCATTTGTTTTTTTAATTGGAAACAAAGCTTCAAACTTCGTATTGCCAATAATGGTTGTGTTCCCATGGTCTATCCATAAGTGCCGAAAAGGTAAAGAAATGTGTTCAGTTTCTTCTGTTATTTCTTTAACGTTTTCATTCTAACAAACTTTTTTGGTATTTTCAGCATCATATTTAGGTGTATTAAAGTACTTCCAGATCAAACATTTCAGTCTTTCAATAATTAAACTACAGGTTAGATTCTACTTCTATCAAATTCAAGAACACTTGGATGTCATATTCCAGTGGATTCATTCTCATCTCACTTTCAAGACAATGAGAAATGTGCCTTGAGAGAGTGCTACTTTTATTATTACATATTGCATATTTGCACTTTTTAATGTTGAATAGGGTCGCTTTCTTGATGACATTACATCTCGCCGAAATGAACGACCATTTCACTCGATTGTGCCCTACTTGAGGGTAGGTATCATATCTTCATGTTAAACTAATAATGGCTTTTTAGAGAAACTGTCCTCCCTCGTGACCAATGCCTTCACGGGGCAGGGGAGGGGTGAGGGATTTAGATGGCTTCAATGCTCTGAAGGTAATTTGAGAGTAGCTTTCCATGCTCCTATTTTGGCCTAAGGCGAGAAGCGAGACAATACTTGGTCATATGGATTCACACTGCTCAAGGATTCTCGGTATGGGGAAACCTCTCCTTTCTCTTCATCTGGAAGTTGATCTTGCCCAGAAGCCTAAACTTCTTGTGGGTAACTTGATCTTTTGGTCGAAGATAGTCAGGTGGCTGGACTAGGAGTCAAGCATTGTCATGATGATATAAAGACTGTGTTAGAATACCAAGGGCACTTCATTGTCTAGGTGTATTTGTACAACCAACCTTTGTGTCAAATGGTCCAACATCCTTGATGTAGCCTAAGTTACATTTGATAGAACCCCTCTGTTCTTGATAAGAGTTCAAATATTAGAGATTTGTCCCTTGCTTGTGCAATACATATTGTAAATTTAGTCATAGTCCTTCTGTTTGTCAGTGTGGTAGTCTTTTGCCTATTTGTTCAGAGATCGGCCACTCTAAATTGATGTGTGCAGTTCAACCAGCTCGTTGTATATATATATAATTGAGGTGTTCATCCTGCTTTTTCTTGATAACGTCAATTTTAAATTGGAGTAATCCCTCCTGCAACATAAATAAAAAATTTCTTTCCCTAAGATGAAACTTCAAAATACTTTAGACTTATCTTTATTAGCATAAGATTGCACTGCTCGTGCAGTGCACAGGGAGCCGAGCGGACAGCACGCTGGACTTGTGATCCTGTGGTCCTGAGTTCGATCCCAGGCGCCGGCGAGAAACAATGGGCAGAGTTTCTTTCACCCTATGCCCCTGTTACCTAACAGTAAAATAGGTACCTGGGTGTTAGTCAGCTGTCACTGGCTGCTTCCTGGGGGTGGAGGCCTGGTCAAGGACCGGACCGCAGGGACACTAAAAAGCCCCGAAATCATCTCAAGATAACCTCAAGATAACATGGCCTGTTCCTCTGCCCGTGTACCTCTTCAAAATTACTTTAACATCCATGTCCATAATCTTGACTGATATGTCAGTTTTCACTCCTACATTCTGATGCCCTTTACCTCCATTGTCACACCCTGAACCCCAACTCGCTTCGTCTTGGCTCTCTTGCTGCATTCATAATCATAACTGATATTCAATCCCATCCAAGCCTCTCCAGCTGAAGCTCTTGATGACACAAGTTTTATCCAGGCGACAAACCTGCACCTCCTACAGCAAGAGAAACCCACTTCCTAGTCTTCCTCCCTAAGGTAAGGTAATGTACCTATTGTTCCTCTGAACCTTCCACAACATCCATGTTTGTTGTTAAGCCTTATGACAGCCTGGGTTTTCTATTTGGCAGTTGCCCAAGCACCTTTTGAACTTTCCCTTTAACCCTTCTCTCCTCAAACCTGTCTTAATACTCAAAAGTCTGTTCAGTCTTTAACAGGTATTGAGTTTTACATCACAGTTGAGGGTATATCTTTACCTTGCGATCCTGGAACTACAGTGAAAGCTTTGTAAAGAGACCTGGAGAATTTTCCGCTGGGATTACTAAATCATCTTGGGTGTGATGTCACGAACAGCTTCACATACCAGGCAATTGCCAGAGACAGCAGGTCATCAGCCAAGCTATGGGAGTAGATCTACTCTCAAAATCAACAGGTCAGACTATTACCTTTTGGAAAGGGGAATATATATATAATATAGGTATGTAATATACATGCACATTATGAGTACAGAAGATCACAACGCTGATCTCAAAAAATGCTAAATAACCCACAATGAATGGAAATAATTTTTCATCGGAGCATGCTTTTGGGTTTACACCCTTTCTCATATACTGTATAATCTCACTTAATCAGTCTGATTTTCTGAAACTTTAGGTTCTCGGCAGTTTTTGAGGCCGGATAAAAACTATGTGGTATCCAAACAATCGGATAGCTTGAGATTTGGCCGGATAACGCAGACTGGCACAGTCCTAGTCAAATTTGGATAATTTTTTTAGCAAGCCTTTGCCATATTCGGATAATGGGAAATTTGGTTACGAAAATTTTCAGGAACTACACACTTACAAATTTACAGTATCCTGCAAGAAGACAAACTACAACAAAGCTGCAGTTTCTCTTAAATTATATTCTTAATTTATTGTTGTGGTACAAAAAAATGTACAAATATGGACATTTTTGGACTTTCCCTTTAAGAATTCTGCTTATCTGAATATTTGGCTTCTTAGGCAGGGGGGCTTATCAAGGCTTATCACTCCATTTCCATCTTCACCAATGGGTCTAAATCTGCAGATGGTGTAGGCTACTCTTGTTTCCTGACCACACCTATGTGTGTGGCCTGCCTCCTGAGACTAGCATCTTCATGGCAGAATTGTATGCTCTTCATCAACTGCTTTCTCACTGTCTATCCTCCTCTGTTGTAGTAGTTGACTCTTTCAGTGCCCTCATGGCTCAGGAGTTCTTTAATCCAGTACATCCTGTGGTAGTCAAAATTCAACATTGGCTGTTTCTTATCTCTAGTAGATTTAAGACAGTGGAGTTTTGCTGGGTTCCCAGCCATATTGGCATGTCCTTTAATGAGCGTACGGACGCTGCCACTAAGGAAGCTATCCGCATCTGTCCCTATCTCCCGTAAAGATATTCTTTATTCCAACTTTAACCCAGTTATTCATTCCTTCATTCTTGCCCGTTGCCAGGGTCGTTGGTCTTCTGTTACTGGTAACAAACTGCGTGCTCTTAAGAGTAGTGTCTCTCCATAGCCTTCCTCCTACCACCGTAACCGGTGGTGGAAAACGACTTTGGCGAGGTTAAGTATTGGCCATACACGTTTAACTCACAGGCACTTAATGGAGCGTTAGCCTCCTTATTGTCCAAACTGCGTTGTCCCTCTTAGGGTCATGCATATCCTTGGTGAATGTCCTGACTTCCAGGACGTACATGTGTTTTACTTCCCGACCGTCCTTCACGGTCACTTGTCTCTTGATGGAATTCTTGGTGAATTGAATACCTTTGATATTGTTCGCCTTAGGCGTTTTTATTCTTGTATTGGCATCATTAGTGATATTTAGCGCCCTATGATTATCCCTAACATTTGATGGTGCTACATAGCCTTCTCGGCTTGGTGCTTCTCTGGTCACCTCTCAGAGGTGACCAAAGAAGTTACCTGGCTCCCAGATAATACACTGCATGACTTGATCTTCCCTGCAAGGTTTGTTGATGAGTGTAGTAGTTAAGAGTGTGTTGTCTAACTGCAATCGTGGTTGGGGCACGTTTATCGCCTAGTGCCCTGTTCAATAGTTCAACTTTGGGCAGATCTCACTGTAAGCCTACATGTATATAACATGTTAATACACACTGACTGCTTGTTCCCCAACACAATGAATTAATTATGCACATAGTTACTTTGAATATTTGCAGAAGGTGTGTGTGGGTCACCCAAGTGGTGGCTCTTGTCTGGGGCTTCCTACACCTTTCTCAGCCTGGTATTTATGGTGAGGGTTTGGATTGGTTTACTTGATATGGCTCTCTAATCCAGAAAACCTGTCAGCATGAGTCCTCTGAGCTAGTTTCCCTTTACCACAGTTTTCAGCTGAATTGTTATTGTTTCCCTTTCCAATTTTGCATTTGACACTGCTGATTATAGTTCTTATTGATGTGATTTTGATTTTGAAGGCTGATAGTCATTCCTTTTGTCTGTGTAATTCAGCTTAAGTGCAGAGCTTTAACCATCGAGTCTGTCTTTTGTCAGCATTGTACCTCTGTTTTTACCCAACCACCTTCTTGAGCAGCAATGTATCAGGTTGAGGCTGTTTTGTATGACTGTGCTTTAAAGTATGGCCCATGTTTGCAGCAGGTGGCACTGCTGCCAAACCTCTCCTATTCTACAAGGATGAGGATTTTAATGTATTTCACTAGATACTTTTGTCAAGTTTCCATGGGCATGGCAAAACTGAGGGAATAATTAAAGGCAATTTTTGTTCTCCCAAGTTAACTAAAAATGTATGTTCAAATAAAGTTGATACTTTTAATCATGAGACTTTATTATAGATGCAAAATCCAGTAGTTAATATTGTATTCTTTCCATTGTGCATAAAATATGAAGTTTTTGGCCAAGGAATAAGTTAAACTGAAGTCTTAGGTAAAGCGGTAGGATCATCATGGTCCATATTTACCAAGAGAGGACTAAAGTTTATCTTGAGCTTTATTTTAATCATTAAGGAGAGACTTTACAAGTCAGTACGGTGTATAATAGATGAGCTTAGTACCATTATATTGTGTATCGTAAAATTAATTTCTTAAATTGTTTAGAATGCTATTTAATCGAGAGTACTCAGCTGGTAATGTATTTACATTTAACCTTTGTGATTTTTCATTCTAAATTGCCATGACATTTGGTAGCAACATGCTTGAATATATGAATGGAACGGAAACTATAATTGTATAGGAAACTATAATAATTGGTTGGATGTTCATTTGGGCAGAGGATGTGTCGTTAAATAAATTTGCTATTAAACACCTTAGATATGATGCCCTAAATGTGTGTGTTCTGGTACATCTGTGTTACCTACTTAATAGTCGAGTTATTTAAAACTTATTTAAACAATTTAAATCCTTTTATTCGCTTTGTAAAGAATTTCTAAATGTACCTAATAAGATAGAGAGAAAGGGGGGGGGGGAAGGTTTAGCAAAATTAATAATCTCATTATGCTTTATCAATTTGAACACATTTTCTGTCAATTACAATGTGCATCAGTCATTATTACAAGTTTCTACTCCCCTTCTACTTCTAATAAAATATATTGCTGCCCTTTTACCTCAAATATTAGTTGAACATAGCACTCACTGGAGAAAGTCATCATTCCTTCTACTAGTATATTATGACATTAAGAACTCGCACCACCGCATCACTTGGAAGGTTGTTAGACATTATTCCTCGGACATTTTGGGTTCCCTTTTCTCTTGCATTGCTGTCTCATCTCTTATGTATTATAATCTTGTTTGGCTATCAAGACAACAGTAATTTTTCTTGTTTAATATTGTAGGTGTTAGCAGCGAGTATAGTACTTGTTTCATACCTGTAATAACCAAACCAATATGGCAAGGTTTTTGATAAACATTTCATGCATTGCTGATGAATAGTAGCTAATTAACTTGTAAGGTGGTTAGGACCCAAAATATTTTAAGATCAACACGTTTGATTCGAGGAATTCACTCTTCAGAGGATGTTATGAAAACATAACTAGACTTTAAAAATAAGGAACTTTAGATTTAAACTTGTTCAGTGTGAGATTCCACTTCATAGATAATGCAGCCTAGGGTAATTGTATTATTTCCATTGTTTTATACTTCGATATCTAATGGGGATAATATAAAAGTTAAAAATTACACTCGTTATTGTATGTTCCTAGTCAAATGTTAGATTTATTGCAATTGCTTTACCATACTTTTAGAAATGGAAATAAAGCACATCATAGTTTACATAAAAATGAATTAAAGGTTTGGCCTCTAATCTGCACAAAACTTGGAGTGGGAAATGAGATGACTTGGTAATGACACATTATGTTTATGGTACCCATGTTTTATTTAGAGAATCTGTAGGTGGCTTCCAAAGGTTTAAGCTTAGCAGCAAATGTAGAGAACATATTTGGTGCATCCATAAACTTAGTGATTTTGTTTAGAATTTCATCAGATGGTGCCTGATCTTTCAGGCTAGGGTAAAGATGGTCTGGGAGTTGCAGGCTTGAAAAGAATGCACATGCATCATTGACTTACAACCAAGGGACATTTGTTTGATTCCCGGGCAGGACAGAACTAGCTAGGCACATTTAATTATAGTATCTGACATTTATATATATAAATTATTTAATTATATCACAAGTTACCATAGCACCTAAGGTTATTGAAGAGACCCAAACAAAAAGAAAATTAGTTAGAACAGAGTAGAGCTATGAAAGTGACATCTGCATGTCTGTTCTTGAAAAAGCAAATCAAAGGCATGGTGGTCATTTACAAAAAAAACTGGATTGAGTGGTGATAGTGAGGTGTTTAAAGCCAGTTATTGCTATGGAAGATGGGGCCGCCCCTGTCAAATAATCTCTCTCCTCTTCCTCGCCACCTTCCACATACACCATCAACTCTATTAAATACAGGTAAAGTGAAAATAAATTTGGATTTTTTAATCTATTGAGTATTTTGGGGGGATCTGGAACAGGTTAATCTACTTTACACTTACTATGGGAAAATTACTCATTACTCGATTGGCACTCGAATAGCCTTTCGGAACGAATTTAATTAGAGTACACCACGGTATCAATATCCACCATGTAATGGTGGATATCAAAAACCTTAATATAGTCATTTACAGGACAGGTACAGTATATAAATAAAATGGATGTTCATTATATTCCCCCCCAAAATTTAATGACTGCAGTGAGCAAAATATTAGTCTACGAAGCTTAGTACCTGTACATATGTGCAGTGCTACAGAGGATGTGTGATAAAGAGGGACCATGTTTAATAGTAAAACATGATACAGTATAATAATTTTTCCTGTGTGAAGTAAAGAGAGGTGATGTTAGTATAAGGGGTTGTTGTATAAAAGCTAAAATTAACTAAACTTTGTGCATTTTCAGTTGCCAGAATTATCAGGTGCCTAATTTATGTATATATACATAATATTTATATACTGTACTGTATATGTATACAGTACAGTGTGAACTCGTTCACATGAACTATATGGGCAAAACCATTTTTTTGCATGGGGGAATTTAGTTTGAATAGTCTGACCTCTGGCAATTCCTCCAATTAAAAAAATGTATATAGAATTGTGAAGGTCCTGTATCCCCTTGTACAGCATATTCAGGTTTGTCACTTGCTAGAAGACTAGTGGAATAACCCTGAAGCACGTTTAGCAAAATACAAATCCATCATAGCCCACCGTTCTCCAACACTAAATTAAACAAAAAAAAAATGTTAGAACATTTAATTATTACAGTCTTTATTTTGACGTATGTAATATACTTATCATTGGTGAACACTTCCATACTTAAATTATAACAATGACAATTATTCATAGGCGTGCATATAGCATAATGACCAAGATTAGTACCATGGTTGCTGCTTTTGAGACCTTATTAAAAATGGCAAATATGGTGCATATGATGCGATAATTAATATATATATAGACTTGTTCGCCCATAGCAGCTCTGATGTTCGAAAGCATTTGGAAATAATTGTTTCGGTAATTTTTTTTAGAATAATTCTGACAATAATTCTTGTCTCATAACTTTTTATATTACAGTAGTGTTTTTGTTCATATTTCTGTGATTTATTAATACTGTATATATTTAGATTTGGCACTAAGTACTTTTGGGCATTGACAATCCACATAACATGTGCAATAATATATTCCTTTCAGCTGCTATATATATACAGTGTATATATATAATATATATATATAATATAATATTGTACTGTATATATAATTATTATTATTGTGTAATACAGTATAACCTGATAGAAAGTTGTATAGTATTTGCTTTAAAAGATTTTGTGCACTGTTCAATAGTTTAAAATTAGATAATGTCGGCTGTTAACATGGCAGGGCCTTCACTGGCTTACGCAAATATTCCTCACTGAAATTACCTTGTTTGTTCAAATTAACAGTTTGCACCAATACAAACTGTCTGGACCATCTAGGAATTCAATAGAACGAGGTTCTACTATATACATGCTGTATATTTTTTGTCATTTTATTTTAATGAAGTTTTTCATAACATATGGGTAATATTTTCCGAAGTGGCATAACTATAAAGTTATTACATTTGTTTAATTTTGTTGTGTTTAGGTTTCTTGAACATTGAAGAACTTGGATAATCTTAAAGGTGCTACTTATCTCATAAGAAACATTTATAATGGTCTATTCTCAGGTGGTGTGGTCTGTGTAAACTCTTTTGGAGATTTAAATGTCTTTGTAGCCTTATTAAACCAGTTTAAGTAAATGTTACCATCATAAGTCATTGTGGGAGGTACACTGAATTGTTTCAGCCATGCTCCAAGGTGAGAAACTATGATTAAAAATTAGTGTAATTGTTCGAGTAATACTGTATATAAAATTGTGCCATATATCTCGGCTTGATGCCGACATGGTTTATGTGAATATGTAGGAGGTGGCCTAGTTGAGGACCGGGCCGTGGGAGACATTGAGCCCCGAAATCATCGCAAAGTAAGGTACTGTACTGTATGTAGGTGTGACAAACCAAATGTTTGAGATTTTTCTACATTGCCTTATCTTAAAATATCCCCAAAAATTTCTGATGGACTAAATACATGCACAGTATATCTTTGGTTCCCATGCTTCTGAAAAAATCAAGAGGTAAAGTCTCTTATGCCATAAGAGGCATATTTTTCTATACAGCATTTGTCGTTATTATTGAAATTATTGCTACTGTATCATTATTGAAAATGTCAAAGTTCTGTTGGTTTAGTCTGGTATAGAGGAGGGAAAATTTTGGTTGTCTAAATTAACTATTTTGATATATTTCATGTAGAATTACCGGTGCCTGTGTAGTTAGAGGGTAATGGCTTTGCTCATTGTGTCCTGTCTTCCCTATAATCTTCACCATAGGAAGTTTTGTGGCTTTTGATGGGTTTGGCTTAAATTCATTCCATCTGTCTACTACTGTGCAGAAGAGGATTTGCCAAAGTTTTTGGGCAACTTGGTTTCCTTAGTTTAAATATATGGAGCTGTGGTTTTGATGTTGATAAAAAATTGCTTAATAATGTTGTGTGTGGTCATGTCTTCTAGTTTAAGCATAATGTACAGTATTTAATACCTCTAGCCTCTCTTGTGCTTTAGACCATGGAGCCATTAAGTAGTGTGTGTATTTACAGTGTAATTCTATAAAAATTATGCATGCAGTGATACAAAATTTTTCACAAACTCATATTTAGTTTTTGTATTCTTATTATTCTTATATTAAGAATATATAGTATTCTTATTTAGATGTGAACAAAACACTAGTAGCACATCCTATTTAACTGCAAATAACAATAAATTTGAAAATCATATGGGGCTAATGTAACAAAATATAAAACAGTTGAAACATGATAACTCATAAAAGAAATGCCATTTTTTTCATTGCAAAACATTGCATTTACATTTAAAATTTTAAAAATTAAATATATATGATTGTTGACTGGAACCTGCATTTGGTTTTATAAATGTTGTTCCTAACTTCGTTGGCTAGAATCGATAATAAGTTATTCGCTGTCGTGAAAGATGAAAAATTTTATATTGTCCTTGTGATATGAAGATTAATGTTAAGGCAGACACCAGACAAATAGTTAAAGGTAATGGTAATGGTTAAAATTTAAGGTGAATTACTACTCAGTAGAAGAATATTAATTGAAGTGGGGTGGGGAACAAAGTTGGAATGCATGTCTTATGCGAGAAGGGAGCATTGTAGAACAGCCATTTAGAAGAGAAAATGTACCAGTTTATGGTGCAACTTGAGAAAGTAGTGAGAGGACATAGCTAAGGGAATGAATGCTGAATAATTATTTAGATTCGAGGATAAAAATTGGAATATGCTGTCAGAAGTATAAGATGGGAGAATTCCTAGGCTTTAATATGAAGGTGTTCATGAAACAGGAGATGGGGGAAAGATAAAATGTTATAACTTTACTGGTCAAGGGATAGGAACGGTTTCAGGCTCATTTGGTAAATATATATAGGTAGGATTAATTAGCAACAAAATATTAGTAATACTGTGTTACAAAATCACAAAATGGGGAAAATAAATTTTGTCATGGATGAATGTAAACATCTTTTTATGTTGAATAATGCACTTGATAAAAGTTGCAAAAAAGGCAACTATAGAATTTAATTTTTGTTCTGGTTTTCAGTAATTTTGGTACCTTTATATTTATGCTGTAGTTGATAGACTATCTTTGCAAAAATGTTATGTTACAAAGCTATATCAATACTGTATAATAAATATATTCTTTAAATTATTACATATTATTATCCTCAATATTTACCCTATTCCTGTGGGGATGTATTATTTGTATTTTCTCATTTACCTTACACTTCATTATACTGTACATTGTACAAGATTACACAATTACATATTTGATTGGTTACAAAATGTGGATATCAAGAGGAAATAAAAGCAAGTGTTTCGTAAAGGCTGTAGGTTTTGTTACTGTAAGCAAGAAAAGGATGCAGTGGGCATTCCCCCTCCGAATCACTACACTGATTCCCTGGAAAAAGTGAGCTTGCCGCTCTAGGGTCTTTTGTTTCGATACGCCGAAAACAAACTCCTTAAGAACCCTCTTTGCACGCTCTCCCCACAGACCAAGGGTCTCGGTTGCTATTGGAACGAAGTTGTAATGGTGATCTATTTTCCTAGGTTGATTTGTCTTATCTGTGAATGGCTACGGCTCCTGCTTGGTCAACAGAGGGATTGATGTATGTGGCTGCCAAGGTAGACACAAAAGTAGTCTCACACTAATTGGCTGCCATTTTTCCATGGGCACAGTGTGATTCCATCTGGTCATCCAGCAAAGCTAAGAGTGTTATGGTTCAATAGATTGCGAGGCTCTGCTGGGCAGAGGCAAGGCTACTCTTAATGACGTCATTGTCTTAGTCGGTTTGCACTCATGACACGACGGATTTTCTACAGTGCAGGCCATGCGATCTAAATTAGTTTGCATCTACCTCGCCACAAATGCACCTATGTACATTATGGACTGGGGCAGCGAGCCAGAGGGTGACTGCGATACGAAGCTGCTGCAGATCAAGAAGTGTGTGTGTGTGTGTGTGTTGCAGACATAAGGACTGCCAAAAGGAAGTTCCCAGCATGGGGAACCCACACAGTTGTGATGCACGTATGATTACTAGAGGTTGTTTCTGTCTCCAGCAAATCTGTGACTTCTTTGTATTCAATGAGGCTGTCCCAGCTGGATTGTTTTTCTTTCAGTAGGGTTGGTCTGCCAGGGTACCTCATTTTGTGTTGCATTCCATGTAGTGGGGGGGGGGGGGGGGTAAAGTATTCCTGCCGAGTCACGCATGTTGTCTGAAGGGAATTTCCTTGACCAGGTCATCTGATACCGAAGACGACAGGAAGGCTGGGACAGCAATTTAAGTGGCAGTCGAGCCTGACTGGACAAGTGACTCATTTCAAATGACAGTCATTGATGGAAAGGTATGTTTTTTATGTACCTTTTATTACATTGATATGTTTTTTTTCTGTAAACTAACACAATCACTGTTTGAAAACTTTATCCAGTTCTGCAGAGTTGGGTTATGTATGCCCAAGATACAGTAGGCATTTCCTCTCTGGATTGCAACACTAAGGTGCTAGAACAGAAAACTGGCCGCTCTTGAGTCTGTAACGTATGTTAACGTTATGTTATTTGGTTGATTAGACACAGTTTAGTGTTTTGTTATATTTAGTATTGGTTACAGCAGTCTGTTTGTGGGCTCCCTTTCCATTGGAGACTTTCAGCACTGTGGAGAAGGTGGACCTGCTGCCTGGGTAACAGCTTCTCCCCCCGAATCGACCTACCCTGGCTTTGCGCCTTGGTGAGGCCACTCCAGACCAGGCCGACGCCAGTGCGCAACTCCATAGTTTCCTGAGACTGATGGATGCCTACTACTACTACTAGTTGAGACGAAGCCTGAAGCAGGGCAGAGAGCCGATTGAGGCTGGGGATGGAGAGCTCGAATGCGGGGCGAGTGTAGAGAGCGTGGCGCTCTAAGTGCTAGATCAAGAAAATCTAGTTGACTTGAGGCAAAGTTAAATAATTAAGATTTATAGTTCACCTGTGGTATACATAGCTACCACCTATGATATCTTATTTTAGTATTTTGGATGATTTAAAGGCTTAATTATTAAGATTTAGTGAGGTTAAAAAAAAAAAAAGTCGTCAGCGAAGATGATAGCTGTTAACAGATGAACGCTCTCTTTACTAAAATGAAAGAGTTAACAAAAGTTATATGTCTTAATTTTGTGTCAACTAATGTTTCAACCCATGATTTAAACCACTATTCTACAGAGCATCTTGTAAAAGTTAGCACTTAAGAGAAATTATTGTGCTTCTCAGTAAATTATAATAAGCACTATAAATTATTACATTTAGATTATTTCGTACATAAATTAGTACAAGAATGTAACAACTTGTATATATGTAAAAAAAAAAAAAAAAAAAAGTTTTCGCTAAACATTATATACAATAGTATAAGCTTTGAAAACGTAAAGAGAATGAATTGTAGGAACGTCAACAGAAAACGATATGACGTGGCAATGTCCATGGGGGTACACTACTACAAACAGGATGGATATCGAGTTCACAACAACTCGCACGATGTTTGTGAGGTCCGCTACCACCCAAAAGAATAGGTATGGGGTCCACTACCAACTGTTAATGGGTATTGGGTCCACTACCACCTATTTGATGTGTGTGGATTCCACTACTGTCCACACGATGGGTACAGGGCTCAGCACCGCCCATGCACTGGATGGGTATGGGACTCACTACCACCCACAGGATAGGTATGGGGTCCACTACCGCCACGAAGATGGGCATGGGGTCCACTATCATCCACAGGGTGGGTATGGAATCCAGTACCATCCACAGGATGAGTAAGGGGTCCACCACCACCTGTAGAATGGATATGGGACCTCCAACCGCCCATAGGATGGGTATGGGGGTTCACCATCATCCACAGGATTGGTATGGGGTCCACTGCACACATGTGGGCGGTAGTGAACTCCATATTCATCCTGTGGGCGGTAGTGGACCCCATACTCATCTAACAGTTGGTAGTGGACCCCATAAACACCCTACAGGTGGTAGTGGACCCTAGACCCATCCTACGGGTGGTAGTGGACACCATACATATCGAGTGACTAGTTGTGGACCCTATATCCATCCTGAGGATACACTGGCAGTGTTGAAATCAGCAATATTCAGTGTACAGGTTCCCAAGTAGGAAGACTTGAGAGGCAACAACATCAGAGGCTGGTGTCATGTGACAGACTTGATGTAATGAGAGGCAATGTCGTGTTATGTTTTCCGGTTGTTGTTGTTGTTAAAGATTTAGCTACTCAGGACGAAGTATCCATGTAGCACGGGCTATGGTGAGCCCGTAATTGAGTTTGGTTATACATGATAACCTTTTTCCTGTGATATTTGGGTCTAAGTTTAAAATGGAGGAGAGGACTTTCTCCTTTGTCCCTGCTTATTTATCGCTTCTGTTTTAGTGCACTGGTTTTAATCTTGTTTTATTAACATTATCTTGGTGGCGGATGTAGATGCAGAATGCTCACTAATGAGTCCCATTCCTCAACAGCTTTTCTAATCATTGTAGTCGCTGTGGAATGTGCATCTAATGCAGCTGCTGTCGTTGGATTAATGTTGAGTTCGATGCGCAGGGGTTCAGTAGCTTCACATTCCAGTAAGTAGTGCAATAGTGGCGCCTCTGCTTCAGTTTCACAGATGTGACACTCTTTAACTATTGGGTTCATTACCTCCCAGCAGCACTTCTAACCAAGTCTGAGTCTGTGTATGGCTACTGCAATGTCTCTGGATATCTTTTTGCCAGTTTTCCGGTCGTTGTATATGTTCTTTAGTACCCCAAGACGGTCTTAGTAGCCTTCGTCTCACCTTGGGAAGACGGAGACAGAAAGGGCGAGGAAGGTGAAGGGAAGTCTTATTTTGAAGACGAGAGGAGCACCACACATTCTCTTGTGCCATTTACATACACAAAACCTTGTTCCTAGATGCAAATTCTGATCTCAAACTCTTCATTGTCAGATGTAATAGAACCCATAATCACCACACCAGAAATAAATATATCTTTGATCAGTCACTAGAATCAAATTAAATATATGTAAACACTCCATGCAAATAAAGGGACCTAGTTTATGGAACACTCTCCTTAACGAATTAAAAAGCTGTCCAACATACGCCTTATTTAAAAGTAAAGCCAAAAAGTACCTAATTTCATCCTCATAGTTTCCTACCTCGTGCTTCAAACTCGCACTGTATCTTGTGCTCCCCTCTCCCCCAATATATGTGCCTAAGCCATACAACTTCACCGTTATAGTCACTGCCATCATTTTATATCATGGTTGTTATGTTGAATGCAAATTTTACTATAATGTATCTAGAAATAATCCTCAAATTATGCTGCAACGTACCTGTTGATAATCCTCAAATTTCACTATAATGTACTTACTATTTGTCTTCAAATTTTCTTACAATGTACCTGTTAATATTTTTCAATTTTGCAACAAATTACCTACTTAAATTTTTCTGTTAGATTAAGGACCTGTCCGAAACGCTATGCGTTCTAGTGGATTTACAAGAATGTAAAATCATCAATGCTATGTACTCTCATAAACCTAATGTATCCTTCTTGTATAAATAAATAAATAAATAAATAGAAAATGTTGTGTTAGGAACTTTGGGTTGTTGGGTTTCTTAGTCTGTTATTGCATATACTGTATACTTGTTATTGCGGCCATTAACAGTTCTTGACTGACAGACGATTACTACTTCACTGCCGAGTCTATTACAAATGTTCTGTCCTACCTGTTGTTCTCTTGCAACATTTACATTAAAATATTGTATTTGGTTTGTGAATTAGACTTTGAAATTAACAACAATGCCAAACCTGTCTCCTGAAGCTCACATCAAAAGAATAACATCAGCGGCCTATGCGAGGCTGGCTAACATCAGAACTGCTTTTCAGAAACCTGTGTAAGGAATCCTTCAGAACCTTGTATACCACATATGTAAGGCCAATCCTGGAGTATGCAGCCCCAGCATGGAGCCCGTATCTAGTCAAGCACAAGACGAAGCTGGCAAAAAGTTCAGAAGTATGCCACTAGGCTAGTCCCAGAACTAAGAGGCACGAGTTATGAGGAAAGGCTGCAGTGAACTGCACCTCACGTCGCTGGAAGACAGAAGAGCTCGGGGAGACATGATCACCACATATAAAATTCTCAGAGGAATTGACAGGGTTGACAAGGATGGATTATTTAACACGGGTGGTACACGCACAAGGGGACATAGGTGGAAGCTGAGCACCCAAATGAGCCACAGAGACATTAGAAAGAACGTTTTCAGTTTCAGAGTAGTTAGTAAATGGGCATCTCTTCACTAGGAAGAGATGCCCATATTTCCCTCTCAGGCAAAGTGCATGCTCGCCCCAGCCCTAGGCTGGGGCGCCTGCCAGGCCTCAAACCGTCCTCAGACAAAGTACAACTTTCTTCAGGCGCAGGTGAGGAGTCACAATAACGTGGCTGAAGTAGGTTGACCAGACCACACACAAGAAGGTGAAGGGACGACGACGTTTCTGTCCGTCCTGGACCATTCTCAAGTCGATTGTGGAAATCCTTCAGAGAGCTGCAACTCGCAGTTGCAGGCCTACTAGCAACTCGCAGCTGCAACCTACTAGCAGTTGCAACCTACTAGCAACTCGCAGTTGCAACCTACTAGCAACTCGCAGTTGCAACTTACCGGTGCAAGTAAGTTAGCCGATGAGTTAGCAAAAGAATCTGCCTTTAATGGAGAAATTGAGTATAACTTTATATTGTCAATAAGCGGTCTGAGAGCAATAGTACACCAAGAACTTCAACAAAATCTTGTAGATTTGAGGCAAAGTGAAATCGACACCAGTAATTCCATCTGTCATCATGCTATCATGCAAGAAGAGCCGCACATCTATGGATCATCCAATAAAATCAGCAGACTTCTAGATGTTACTATTGCCTTGCTTAGACTCGGTTACAAGTATCTCTGGGAATTCTCATTATCTGCCGATGTAGACCTGACCACATGTAAACTATGTCAACAAAATTACTCGCACACCCTCCGTCACTATGTGATGGAGTGCGAAAAGATACGTGAATTCAGAGACAATTCTATAACAAATGTACCAGAGATGTGTAAATATTTCTTTCAACATGATCTGCTACCAGAAAGCCAAATATCCCCAGTTTGCTAACTGTAGATACAATACAATACAATACAATACAATACAATACAATACAATTTTATTTAGGTAAGGTACATACATACAATAAATATTTACAACGATTGTTTAACTTATAGGTATAGCTAGTACATACAATGCCTAAAGCCACTATTACGCAAAGCGTTTCGGGCATGATAAACTTAAATGACAAGCTTAATACTAATTGAGCATAATGAGTAGAATGAAAACAAGAAATGAAAACATAGATGAAAAAGCAGCACAAATACAATTATGTCGACAAACAGCGCTCTTTAAAGAAAAAAACAGACATTGGTTGACAATAGAAGGGTAAGGTAGGTTACAGGGAATTTATTAGGTATAGCTTCGCTTTTAACTTAAACTGGTTGAAAGAGGTACAGTCTTTAACATGGTTGGGAAGGTCATTCCACATTCTGGGCCCCTTGATTTGTAGAGCATTTCTAGTTTGATTAAGTCGTACTCTAGGAATATCAAAACTGTATTTATTTCTGGTGTGATGCTCATGGGTTCTGATACAACCTTCTATGAAGCTTTTGAGATCAGGATTGGCATTATAGTTTAGCGTTTTATATATGTATAATACACATGAGAGAATGTGCAGTGACTTAATGTCTAACATATTCAGAGATTTAAGTAGGGGTACCGAGTGGTGTCTGGGGCCAGAATTGGATATTGTCCTAATAGCAGCTTTGTGTTGAGTAATTAGAGGACGTAAGTGATTTTGGGTAGTAGAGCCCCAAGCACAAATACCATAGTTGAGATATGGATAGATAAGGGAGTAATAGAGAGTCACCAGGGCAGGGCGTGGTACATAATATCTGATCTTAGAAAGAATGCCCACAGTTTTTGAAACTTTTTTTGATATGTTTAGAATGTGTCCCTGGAAATTAAGCTTGTGGTCAATGAGAATGCCAAGGAATTTACCATCTAATTTGTTACAAATTTGGGTATTGTTTATTTTGAGATTTATCTGATTAGAGGATTTATTGCCAAACAGAATATAAAAGGTTTTGTCAATGTTAAGGGTGAGTTTGTTGGCAGTTAGCCACAGATGGACTTTATTTAGCTCAGTATTTACTGTGGCATTTAGAGCAAGGGGATCAGGACTGGAGTAAATGAAGGTTGTGTCGTCAGCAAATAGAATTGGTTTGAGGTGTTGGGAGGCATTTGGAAGGTCATTAATGTAGATGAGAAAGAGGAGAGGGCCAAGTATGCTGCCCTGGGGAACACCAATGTTGATGGGTAGGGTGGGATAGTAACTAAGTGATTGTAACCTATCCACCGCTGCCCACTGGATGGGGGGCGGTGTGCAGGACAAACATATCAACTGTGACACTAGCTCTCCACATATGTCTGTTGCTTAATTTAGAAACTGTACTTAAATTGTGGTCGATCACGAACCCATTGATGATGTGACATGTTTAGTTTAGTTCATTTATTATGCACCCCATACCCATCTTGTGGGCGGTATATAGTGGAAAGGGTTACAGAGGCACATAATAGGCTCAGGGACTGAAAACCCCACAATTCATTTAGTTAAGCAAGTTACAATCTTGATGAGCTAGTTACAAAATTCAGTATAAGTCGTCACATCAACAATGGGTTCGAGAGCGACCCCAAGTACAGTTTCTAAATTAAGCAACTGACATATGTCGAGAGCCTAGTGTCACAATTGTTATGTTTGTCGCATTGAATTTTGTAACTAGCATTGTGTTTTGTAACTATTTTGTAACTTTACCTAGAAGTAGGTACCCAGGAGTTAGTCAGCTTATCGTAGAGTTGCATCATGGGCGGGGATCAGTAATTCGATCCTGGTGGGGAAGAGGTGACTTCGATAAAAGATTAACGTGTATGAATATATTCTAGCTGCCTGTCCCCTGACACTATGAATTAATTAAAATACAAAATAAGCAAAATATAGTTATTATACTAAATTTAAATTCACACTGTCGTTCAAGGCCTTGTGGCGCAACGGATAACGCGTCTGACTACGGATCAGAAGATTCCAGGTTCGAATCCTGGCAAGGTCGTACAAAGTTTTATTTTTCTCTAACTAAATATTGTACATTTATTGCAAGCTGTAGCAATCCGGGCTTTTCCTTCACCTGTATGTTATTTTTATCAGGTGACGCACATCTTAAATATTATATTATGCCGTTTTGGTCGCCCAGCCTGTTGCTAAAACAAGTTCCTCTTAACGTTCTATATTTGAACAGTCCAATTTCGAAAGAAATTGGACTGTTAATACACAAGTATCTTGATTCACTTACATTGAATTGCGGTGTCTACGTATGCTAAACAAACTAACTTTTTTCTTACGTACCTATTACCCAGTCTGTGAGCAGTAGTGGAGAGGTTTCAGAGGCAATCAGGATCTGAACCAAGAAGTCATTTAACTGAACAAATCAATTAAAACTGAATATGTGTGTGTGTGGACCTGATCCAAAAACCATAGTCAAACTCTTCTACTATTGTTGATATGTATATGTATCTGTGTACATGTATGCATATCCTTGCCCGAAACGATGTGTGTAATAGTAGCGCATGTATGTACTAGCTCTATCTATAAATCCAACATTATGTTTAACTCCCCCTTGTATATATGTACTTTATCTGAATAAACATTTGATTTGATTTGTGTGTATATATGTACATGTGTATATAATATTAACAATTGTGTAACTAGCTTCACAAGATTGTCACTTGTTTAGCTAAGGGTTCAGTTCCTGAACCCATTATGTGCCTCTGTAACCCTTACCACCACCGCCCACCTGATGAGTATGGGGTGCATAATTAAGAAATGAATAAGATAATATTGTTACTACTTGTAATACTACAGTCACCGCCACATCGCCTACAGTTACTATTTACATTACTAACAGAAACATCATCATCAACGTTGTCATCAACAGTTAATCTTTCATGAAAATAAACAATTGTGCTCACCAGGGATCGAACCTGGGACCTTCTGTGTGTTAGACAGATGTGATAACCACTACACCATGAGCACCTGATAGCGCTGTGCAAAGTCAGCTATTAATTTTAAATTTTGTATTTGGATAGACGATATAAATGTTATAATAATTATAATATTTTATTTATACAAGAGTATATACGTGCATATATATGATACGTGAAGAGTTGAGGACAAACATAACTCCGCTTGGTTCTGGTATAATCGCTGACAGAACAACCTACCACTGTCCAACCTGAGCCTGTCTTCAGGGCAAGTCCATTACAATGAGAAACCCCCCCCCCCCCCTACTTTTCAAACCACCTGATTAGTTATCTCGATATTTATAATGGTCTGAAAGTGTATAACTACATGTAAACTGGCAAGTGATCCTTTGTCCTAAACTCTCAAAAAATATTTTATTATAAAGCGTTAGTTTAAAATTGAAAAGTATATGCTAAAAACGGTTTTCTTTCAAAGTGTCTGAAGAATTTGATTATCTTGAAACGGAATTCTCGGGTATGCTCAAATAGTTTTCGAATTCCATATTTCACATTTCATCAAGCTCAACATAATTTATCCGAGTGCCACTAACACACTAGTGGCCTCGACGAGGAAAGGTGCTTGTCAAAGGTGTCCCCATTTGATCTGATATTTTTTTCCAGCTGGATTTTAAAATATAAAAGTTTGGGCATTTACGGCTTCGGCGGGTATGTGGTTCCATGGGTTAATAACCCTGTAGGTGAAAAATATGTTTTCAGTCCTGACGGCCTTACCTAAGGTATCCTTAACCTAATCTAACCATTGCAATACGTAGTCGCTCTGAATTCCCTTAAGTCTATTTCCTCCCTGAGGACAAGCTGCCTATCTTTCTCATAGCAAACATAGACATCACACCATCAGATACCAAAAAATTAACCTTCAGACTGCACAGCAAAGCAGCAATATGAACTCCTATAAATGCATTTCACAACATAAACTGGTAATCTGAATTCAAGAATACACAATATCAATTCATTAACCGTCATCTTCCTCACAAAAATTCTAAGCCTCTACAACACACACTGTCCTCTCCTCACCAAGCAAGTAACTACCAAAATATTAAACAGCCCATGGCTCACTAGTGGCATCTTAAAGCCTTTAACAAGAAACGCAAATATAAAAAACATAGGATTAACCTAATTACAAAGAATACCCCACCACCCGCTGCATCGTCACACACGCAGGATCCTCCTTGCATCCGGCTACCACATCCACCGCAGCTGTTGCCATTCGGTCACTTCCTGAACGTAGGTTGACACCATCCTGTACTCGAGACTCATCATCACTATCGATACCATCCGACTGGGACACCTCACCACCCACCCGCAATGGAGGAAAGTCCAGGTCTCTAAAGATATTCTCCCGGTCAGCCAGATTAACAGTACATCCGACGGCCAAATTGCCGAGACACCCACATTTGTAACATGCCCTGGGCGGCCCCGTGTAGAGGAAACACACTTTATACCCCACAAGCATCACAGAAGAGACGTCCTGTTTAATGACCATCATGACGGACCGGGTGCCATACAGTAGACCCTTCGCTCTACCAAATGAATACATGTTCTGACGAATACCTTCCATTTTTCAAAACCAATCCAGGACACGAAGGATGAGGTCTTCCAACATTTCAAAAGGCGCGTCCTTCACTACTACAAACGAAAAAGTCTGACTCATGTCATCCACACAGACTGTACTTACCTTAGTAGCCGTGACTGTCATGGCAATTCTGCAGCTGCGTCACCTTTCCCTCGTAACACACCATAAACTCCAGGAAGGTCGTAACTTCACAGTACGGTCGTAATGAACCACTTGAAAACCAACCAGAATCCTCACTGTTTACTCAAAAAATGTAGAAAATCCTAGCACACAACCTGGTTGATTTGGTTGATTGACAAGGTAGCAAAATCCACATTGCATGAAAACCGTCGCAGCTGGGAGCGAGGACGACCCCATACTAACAACAAAGCTACACCTGCAGCGAGGACAAGCACCAGGCAGGGCGAAGCAGCAGTTCACCAGTTGTAAACATCAGGCCACCATGGGACCCGAGTACTCACACACACACACGTTCACCCCCCTACCGCGGCCAGTCACGGTCCTCATCGAGGACAGGTTGACTGATTTTGTGCATTTACTATGTACCTAATACCCATTCCGTGGGCGGTAGTGGACCCCATATCCATCCCGTGGGTGGTTGTGGATCCCATACCCATCCCATCGGCGTTAATGGACCCCTTAGTGGACTATAGCGGCCGCCTACGCCTTCCGCGGGTGGTATTATATCCCATACCCATTCTGTGGGCAGTAGTGGACCCCATGTCCATCCCATGGGCGGTAATAAACCTACAATTAGTTCACGAACTGGACCACAACAGTCGCTAAGCCGAGCAATTTCAATCTGTGGTAAGCCAATTACATAAGGTTACTAATAATCTACGCTACACCCATCCAATAGCAGTAAAATGAACAATTTGGAGGATATTAATCGAGGTCACTTCTTTAAAAGATCAACTGTAACATAAACAAGGGGCAACAGCTTCAAGCTCAACAAGCCACAGTGAAACGTCAAATGAGTTTTCACCCATACCGTTATAAACCCATGGTACCACCCATACCGTTATAAACCCACGGTACCACCCATACCGTTATAAACCCATGGTACCGCCCATACCGTTATAAACCCATGGTACCGCCCATACCGTTATAAACCCATGGTACCGCCCATACCTGTTATAAACCCATGGTACCGCCCATACCGTTATAAACCCAAGGTACCGCCCATACCGTTATAAACCCATGGTACCGCCCATACCGTTATAAACCCATGGTACCGCCCATACCGTTATAAACCCATGGTACCTTCCAAACCAATATAAACCTATGGTACCGTCGAAGCCGCAGATGTCAAGGAATTACTTCAGTTCAACCTCCAGTCGAACAATTTAATTCTCAAGAACAATAGGCAGACCTTTGACAAACCGCCGGCTTCTTGTTCCCGTCGAGGCCGCTAGAGAGATAATGACTTTCAGGCAAATTCAGGTAAAAAGTTAAGTCATCCCAGAACTAAGTCAACTTTTATACCACGAAATGATGAGGGTCTGGATCACGACTAACAACTCTACTCACAGGACTGATCTCTGATACCTTTAAACTACCGAACATATCAAAAGGTATTAATTATTCTATATTACTTCATTAAAAGTATAATATAACTCATGCAATGGGCAATGCAACTTTAAGCTCAACAAGCCACAGTGTAGGACCAAAAACAAGAGATGCTTTTTCACCTGTAATATAAAAAATAAACATAATCGTCCATCCACCGAAGTCGTAAATATTAAGTTCAAACTACATCTGGAAAAATCCACAGGAATGATATTGGACTTAATTAATTTGACAGGCCACGCCTGCTTCCAGCTCCCGTTGAGACTATATATATTAGTAGTCTACGTTAATCATTCACTTCACACCTCATATTTCATAAAAACTACGCAAATTTGTCTTTACATAATTATCATACAGTGATCAAGCCACATTCACACCCGAGACCCACGCCTCCCCCCTGCCAAAAATATTTATGCAAGGCACCGCGGGCATGATACACCTGTCCTGAGATTTACGCTTGACAGGATTTTGTTAACACATTATAAAGTAGCGTATCAGGTGACGATATAGATAGATGCAACGAGGAAATGTCTGTAATAGTTAATAATGCTTTGAGAGTCTTGGTTAATACTAGATTGAATTGTCTGGCAACAATATTCTCGTGACAGCTTGTAGGTGGGAGCCCGTAGCCCGTTTTCAATATATATATAGTCATGAGAGTCTTTACAGTTTCCCCAGTGCAGCACTGCGTGTTCGGTGGGCGTCTATGTGCACCACATCAGTCAACACTGCTAATTTGAGGTGACCAGTGGTCATTTATTGACTTTTCACCTAAAGTGCTCAACGTTCACCTTGTCAATACTTCAGTCACAGATAAAGTCGAGCACCAAGTGTTCAGTGTTATTCACTGCAGTAGTAAAAAATCTGTTATATCAACTAAACAGAGTTGAGTCTTAATAACTAAGTGTTGAACCCATGATAACTAGTCATTTATATGGGTATCTAAGTCCATTTATATACTCGGATTTGTGTTAAGATACGAACTGTTCATCTATATATCCTGCACAGTACAGTCTTTCTGGGTTTAATTAATTGCAAGTATTCTGATTATCATAGATGTTGCGGCCGTTGCAAGCGGTGTTGAGTATTGATTTCTGCATCCTTCTCCAGGACCCATCTTAGTGCCTAGTGTTGATCTCCGCTCACTACTCCAAGACCCATCTTAGTGCCCAGTGTTGATCTCCGCTCACTACTCCAGAACCCATCTTAGTGCCCAGTGTTGATCTCCGCTCACTACTCCAGGACCCATCTTAGTGCCCAGTGTTGATCTCCGCTCACTACTCCAGAACCCATCTTAGTGCCCAGTGTTGATCTCCGCTCACTTCTCCAGGACCTATTTGAACATTTAGAGTATATCATACTGGTCTACGATACACGTTACCGCTTCCTCTCAACTGTTCATTCCCATCTAAAGAAGTAGAAGATAACAGTTATCTCAATGATGAGATTTTTTTCCTTCGGTCGCCGCGACCCGGACGCTGAAGATAATCCCCGGAAGAGTCGAGAAGAGTCCAAGGGCCACGAGCGTCGACGTGGGCATCTTAGACCTCCGGGACATTGTTGCAGGGGTGGGCACCTCAGCCCACATCGGTACCACAAGCCTCATGCCCACCGAAGTCCTAACAGACATCCCAGCCTGCGAGAGAACAGAAGTCCACAGAGGTACCTCAGTCAGCCTGAACATCACAGCCGTCGAAGTTCAGACTCCAGCGCTAGTGGACGCCGGGGTTCACGGGGGAGCAACAGCCCAAATGGGCATTGTAGCCCGAGTAGACATAATCGTAGCCCAAGAGAACAGAACCACAGCCGTAGCCCAAGTGGAAGACACAGCCCTATTGGGCGCCGCCACAGCCTAAGTGAACAGTGCCCAAACCCAAGTGGACACCACAGCCCCATTGAGCGCCGACACAGTATAAGTGGAAATCAGAACCCAGAGGAACACCACAGGCATCTGGGTTGTCGAGGAAACGCCACCCACCACGATCGTCACTGACCACACGGACAACATTGCCAACATCACAACTTACAGGAACATCGTGCTTCGCCGGGACGTTCTGGCCGTGTGACCCCAAAGTTCCCGCATACATAGTTATGTCTATTTTGTACACCATGAACAGCAGGGACTCAACAAATGTATAATATTGTACATAGGAATCACTTTTTAAAACTTCTAGAATCAAAGGACTTCTTTTGCATCACAACTTTAACAATTTGTATTAAACCAGATGTGCTGCATTTGGCTGTGTGGCTGCATTTAATATTTCACTTTGTTTCCTGTATATATATAAAATATACTGGGAATTAGGTATAAATGTTTGTGAATTTTATATGTAGTTATTGGTGATAGAACTACCGAGTTTGTGATTATTACAGTCTTCTTTCCCAATGTTTATTTTACTGACACGCTATAGTTTTGAACACTTATTCAGTATAGCGTCTGAAACTGTTGTTAAACAGATCCAAATGTTTAAAAACTTTAGTCAGTAGTTATAGGCCTAGTCAGCTGAAGATATGTACTTATTAGCCTAATATATTAATTCATATTCGCTATGCAGTAATTTATTATTACAAATCCTCAAAGAACTGTAGATCTTTTAGTATTAATTAAACCACAAAAATAAAACATTATTTTATTGGCTACTTTTCTCTACAACTTTTCAAAACTATTTTATACAAATACGCATTTTTTATAGTTTCAATATGAATAACTATTGATTATCATGATGTGCTAGTATGACTGGTGTATGATGTAATAATGTAATGTAATAATTGTGCTGGTATGCATTTACGCACAAGGGTTATATACTCCGAACAATATACTCCGGTCATGGTATATACTGTATACTATTAAGAGTACTAAAGTATACTTACTGGTTGCTCAACAGCTCTTGCAGTAGCTTTAATAACCTTCCCGGAAAGGTTCATAGGCTTTAAACCCAACTTAAACCAACTGTCCAATATAACTATACATTTCTAAACTTGTCAAAAGCAGATATGTAATGATAATTTTCAAAAAATTGAGTTAATCGCAGGAACATTATAGAACACTTAAATTACTTAAAAAAAGAAGTACAAAATTCTGGATACCTGCCTAGCAAGTTTACGGGAGAAAAATAATGCCATGAACACACATGTATATAAAAAAATGAAGCTTTCAGAAAAATATCGTCGACTTATCGACAGTAGATATTATAGATTTAAGAGATGCAAGCAAACGTAATTGAGGGTTTGAGGTTGTTTTAGATTCAGCTACTCTGAACAAAAAGTTCCAAGTAGCACGGGCTATGGTGAGCCCGTAGTGGACTTGGTTTGAGGTAACGGTGAATTTTCAAGAATCTCATAGCTGATTTGGGGCAATATTTTATTTGTATTGGGGTAGATAAGCAGGGCCGGATTTGTCAGGGGGCAATTGCCCCGGCCTCCCTCCTTGGCTGAGGGGCCTCCAGACTTCCTTTATAAAAAATATAATAATAGTGATTTGTTTTAAACTTTTGTTGCTGGTTGTGAATAGAAAAAGGAAAACTAAACTTCTTTACTATTCTTTTGATCGGCGGTTATTTAGTATGAATTCAATAATTAATATCTGATAGAGCAGTATAAAAATAAAAACTTAGCAGGGGTGTGCATATGGATGTGCAGGGAATTTAAAGAAATAAAGGCAATACCTTTTCATACCATATCTGATCATCAGTATAGTTCACAACATTTTAGCGTATGTTACAAACTGAAAAATGTAATAAAAGTTATTCTTAGTCAACACGAGTGAGAAAAATAAATTCAGACAAGTGTCTTCTTCGGACTCAAACTTTTTTTTCGAACATACGCGGTTTATTACCATTGTAATTCACTTTCCATTTGTCATGTAATTTAATTTCTATGTTGAGGGCCTCTCGAATTTGAGGAGTTCCGGCCCCCCCCCCTCCCCCTCAATGTTTAAATCCGGCTCTGTGGATAAGATCTTTCAGGCGTATGAAAAATTGTTTGGGCGGCCAAGAAACTTCTGTGTCTATATAATCGTGGTGTGTAGCCGTGAGTGGAACACAGGTGGAGCTACAAGTGTAAACACAGGTGGAGCTACAAGTGTAAATACACTTGTAGCACAAGTCTATCTACCTACGATCTTGGCGAGGAGAAGAGCTCCTATTTCAACGTAGGCGGCAGAGATAATTATGTTAAACTTAATTGCGTGCTCCTGTAGGCGATAACCGCACGGCGGTTATTGCCTCAGTCGCCTTGTTATTGATACTTGCTCCCAACCCCACAACAGTTGCCAAACTCCCGGTTACCTGTTTACTGCTAGGTGAACAGATGCATTAGGTGAAAGGAAACGTGTCCAACCATTTATATCCATACTGGGAATCCCCGCTTGCGAGTCGAGCGGGGAAAGAAAACTATCGGGAGAAAGCACCAAGCCATTACGACTACTGTATATAGCACTAGGAAGGGATCGGGATAATGAGAGATTCAGCACCACTCCTGTGCCAGGAAAGTTCACTACGGGCTCACCATAGCCCGTGCTACTTGGAACTTGTTCCGAGTAGCTGAATCTATAACAACAACAACATCAGGATAATGATTTGGGATGGGACGGGGGGAAAGGAATGGTAATCAATCACTTGGACGATCGGGGAGTGAACGCCAACCTGCATGAAACGAGACCGCTCTACCGTCCAGCCCAAGTGAGTCGCCCACGAAGCCATCTTAGGTGTCATTACTATTAATTAATGACCTGGTCATTACTATTAATTAATGACCAGGTAGCGTTTTCCAGCCATGATCAAGGTACGGTAGAGAATATTCCGAGGTGCATGATGAATCTTGGTTTAGGTACTTAAACTAAATTTGCAAACGGCGTACTGCACCCCCCTGGTTGGGGGGGAGTTTGGAGATGTGTATGTGGGTTCGTGCCAAAGGCTATCTGTGGTGCTCTCCACAAATACGCAGACAACCGTATCTTTGCCAAGTTCTTGACATTTTTTTTTTGCGAATGTATTTTTTGGTGAATGTTTTGAAGATATTTATAATTTGGCTATGAACAGTAGGCTTCATTATATGTTGAGGCTTGTCCTTATTATGTATGTTTTTGTGTCATCCTTATTTCTGTTTTTGTCTGCTTACATACACATTAACACATTTAGACACGCATGCACTTGTCGGGGCTGCCTGTCCCCGACAAAATTATTTACATTTTTAAATATGTTTAAACCACAACCGAAAATACAGATTGTAGGTGCTAAAAATGTATAGGTTTCTTGTTCACTATTATTGAAATATTTCTTGTTCACTATTATTGAAATTCTGTTGACAGATGTATAATAGATCAAACAAAACCTGACAAGTCACACACCAATTTACTAGATCTTAAGTCTTCCTTTGATATTGCAAACCAACATGTCACTCTTATCAAGATTCTCCACGAGACCTGGTCGGGGATCGGGCCGCGGGGACGATGAACCCCGAAATCATCGCAAAATAAGCATCAAAGGTTACTTATCCAAGAGGAAGACTTCTGCATTGTTCCAAGAATATATAAGTGTAATAATTAAGAGAGTTTGAACTAGGTACTGCGCACAGGGAGGTGTCCTCGGCGGTATCTTAAAGCATTCTCAGAAAAGTTGTTTTGTACGCGCTTGATTTCCTAAGCACCATTGATAACTACGGGCTCACCATAGCCCGTGCTAATTGGAACTTTGTTCCAGGTAGCGAATCTTTAACAACAACCATTGATAGTGTTACTAATATTAATATTTTATTTGGTATTAAAAACCTGAAAAATTTATAAAATTATGAGAGGCAAAGTTATTTTGTATAATAGATGCAAAGGAAAGTGACACCAATTGTTGAATCCACGAAAAAAGAAGAAATTAAACATCTGCTCCCGCCAGGGCTCGAACCTGGGACCTTCTGCGTGTAAAGCAGACGTGATATCCACTACACTACGAGAGCTGCTTACCCTTACAGGGCAACAAAGAAAATGGTAATTGCCATCTATACTCGTATAGAAATGGGCGAGATTAAGGGAGACTATAGTAAAGTGAGATTATGTCGTAAATTAGTGCTTACCTACTTGAGTTATCCTTTTTCCTTATATTTGTGACACACAAAAATTACACAACTATTCTGTGAGATGGGGATATTATTTTTCGTTTCTGCCCGAAACGCTACAAAAATGAAACGAAACGAAACAAAAATTACACAACTATTCTGTGAGATGGGGATATTATTTTTCGTTTCTGCCCGAAACGATATTATTTTTCGTTTCTGCCCGAAACGCTGCGCGTGCTAGTGGCTTTACAAGACTGTAATTACCATATTTGTATCCTCACATTCCTTATGTACATTCTTGTATATGCATAAATAAATAAATAAATAAATAAATTATATATAGCCGAACTTATTACTAGTACTGGATCTCATATTTACCCGAGGGCCACTAACAGACTATAGTGGTCTCGATGAGGACAGGAGGCCGGCGGCTTGTCAAAAGTCCCCCCCCCATTTGTCCTGATAATTTTTTAAAGCTGGATTTTAAAATTCAACAAAGTTTTGGTATTTACGGCCAAATTTGGTATTTTATTTTGGTATTAATCGCGAGTAGGCGGTTCCATGGGTTTATAACCCTGTGGGTGAGAAAGCCTCTGCTATCAGTCTCACATTATGACTTGTTTAGTTTGAAGCCGTTGCTCCTTGTTTGTGTTACATCTCACCTTTTGAAGAAGTTGTCCGGATCAACATCAATTATTGTTAGTATTTTGAAAGTTTTGATGAGATGAGCCATGTCATGTCTAGTTTGCAGTGTTGTTAACAGAGTACATATACACTCTGTAATACCTTATATAATTCATAATAATTCATTGTGTCGGGGGACAAGCAGGCAGTATACATATGCATGCTACACCTCGAGGTCCCCGCCCCCCCCCCCCAGGGCAGAATTACCGACCCTTCCAAGGATACAACCCTGCAACAAGCTGACTCCTGGGTGTCTATTTACTGTCATTAGGGGATTGAAAATGATTTAGAGCAATTAAACAAAAATTAGATGATAGAAAATACGCTTAACCAAGATAAGGACTATATTTTCCCTGTGTAGTGGTAAGACACTCGCCTGGCGTTTCGCGAGCGCTTTGTCCTAGGTTCGTATCCTAGCCGGGGAGGATTGACTAGGCGCCAATCCTTAACTGTAGCCACTGTTTACCCAACAGTAAAATGGGAACTTGGTTTAAGCTTTAATTTTTTTAAATAAAGGTTTAATTAAGCTTTAAAGCCTGAAAAGCTTCAATGAGCCTGGTTTGAGAACAGATTGTGGAGCATAAACTTGCATCATAATAAAAGACTACGAAACAATGGTTAATTATCGGAGAATGTCGCTGGCAGTCAAGGCTGACCTCAGAATATCATTATAGGTTTCGAGGAACTAAGTGCTCATGGTGTAGTGGTTATCACATCTGTCTAACACACAGAAGGTCCCAGGTTCGATCCCTGGTGAGCACAATACTTTTTTTTGTTTTTTTAATGTATGATTGTAACCTTTTGTGGAACAGGAAGGCATTAGTCCCCAGAAAGAAAGGCAAGTAATATAGTTAACGATGTGAAAAGGTATTAAATAACAAAAATTATAAATATTATTCGTTCGTTCATTATAATATTTGCAAAACAACATATAGCATTAAGTCTCTCGAATAGTGAAGGTAAACCAGTAAATGGAAGTATGACTGCGCGGACATCCTTGTCCCTGGTTATGGCAATCACAATAATCCTCAGTGATAAGTTTCCTGTTACCAACAATGGTGGATCAGCATGTATTAGTTTAGTTTGCCAGCCTCTTGTGTCTTCATATATATTCCGTTTTCTATATATCAGCAAATTTGCTTAACAGAAAATAATATGTTTAGTGTTGGTTTGGGGATAACTAGTTTAAAGTTAGCAGAAGTATAATGATATTTTTCGGGGGAACAGGCAGCTTGTGTATGTATACATGTTAGACTTATATCGAAGTCTCCCTCAAGATCGAACTACTGACCCTCCCTGTGATGCAACCCCACAACAAGCTGACTAACTCCTAGGTACCTATTTACATTTGGATATTAGGTGCCCTAATTTACATTAACAGGACATTAGGTGATAGGAAACGCGCCCAACCATTTATGTCGCGCCTGGAATTCAAACCGAGACTTCCTGAATCTGAATACAGTTACGGTGTTATTAAAAGAATCAATATGCATTAACATTAATATCTCCATCCACAATTTAAAAGTATTGAGTTTCCTTATGTCCTGAAATACGTTCAGGACTAAAGTATACTTGATGGTTGGTTAGTAAGTTATTGTGGTTGCCTTAATAACTTTTGAGTGGTTGATAGGTCTTAAGCCCAACTCTAAACCAGAACCAAACCATGGTTTATTTTACCTGTTGGATGACGACATATAAAGAACTGACAACCTGATAAGCTTCATGAAAGGCAACCATCTAATCTTTCTCTAACAAACTTAGGTTCATACATCAATTTGTGCTGCTACCCTGTATAAGAAAATTCTGTCTCAAACCATATACACTGATGGATCCCTACACCGCCCCACGGGTGAAGCTGGAAGTGCAGTTGTCCTGATAATGGGCGATAGCTTATATTTGGAGTGGAGAGTCCGTATAAACAACTGGGCCTCTACTCTTCAGTCCGGAGTATTTCACTGAAATGTGTACAAGTATTCAAACTTGATACATAAATTGTAGGTGACTCTTTATCATCCTTGATTGCTCTCAACTCTTTAAGACATAACTGTAACATGCTTGTGTTTGAAGCTAGACACAAATACAACAAAATTATTAATGATGGTAACAGAGTCCATTTCATGTGGTCTCCATCTCATGTTGGCCTCCGAATGCATGATAGAGCTGCTGAGTTAGCCAAAGAATCTGCCTTTAAAGGAGAAATTGAGTATAACCTTGGGCTGTCAATAAGCAGTCTGAGAGCAATAGTACTCCAAGAACTTCAACAAAATCTCCGAGGCAAAGTGAAATCGACACCAGTAATTCCATATTTCATCATACTATCATGCAAGAGGAGCCACACATCTATGGATCATCCAATAAAATCAGTAAACTTCTAGATGTTACTACTGCGCTGCTTAGACTCGCCTTTAAGTATCTCTGGGAATTCTCATCATCTGCTGATGTAGATCTGACCAAATGTAAACTGTGTCAACAAAATTATTCGCACACCCTCCGTCACTATGTGATGGAGTGCGAAAAGATACGCGAATTCAGAGATAATTCTATGACAAATGTTCAAGAGATGTGTAAATATTTCATTCAAAATGATCGGCTGCCAGAACTCTTGGCTAAATATCCCCAGTTTGCTAACTGTAGGTAGTAAATGAATGATTGTAACCCTATTCACCGCCGTCCACTGGGGGGGGGGGGGGGGCGGGGTGCAGGACAAACATATAAATTGTGACACCAGCTCTCCACATATGTCAGTTGCTTAATTTAGAAACTGTACTTGTGGTCGGTCTCGAGCCCATTGTTAATGTGACGATGTGCATTGAATTTTGTAACTAGCTCATCAAGATTGTAACTTGCTTAGCTAAATGAAACGTGTGGTTCAGTCCCTGAGCCCATTATGTGCCTCTGTAACCCTTTCCACTACCGCCCACATGATGGGTATGGGGTGCATAATAAATGAACTAAACTAAACAAAAAACTAACTTCCCTGTATAAGGGGGTTGCAGAGCAAGTGTTCAAGAGCAAGCTATGAATGTCTCCATCTCAAAGGATGGTAAGTTATGTTTTTTTTTTTTTTGCGATTCTATGTAGTCCGGGGCCAGATTCACGAAGCAGATACACAAGCACTTACGAACGTGTACAACTTTCCTCAATCTTTGACGGCTTTGGTTACATTTATTAAACAGTTTACAAGTATGAAATATTCCCAATCAACTGTTATTATTATAAACAGCCACCTGGTGTTTCGGAGCTCATTAACTATTTAATAATTGTAAACAAAGTTGTCAAAGATTGAGAAAAGATGTATAGTTTCGTAAGTGCTTGCGTAATTGCTTCGTGAATCTGGCCCCTGGAGTGTAGCTTACTAGCCTGCGCTCGCAAAGTCTGGATTAAGCACAAGAATAATTTCCAATATTCGGTGGAGTATAAAATAGTTACAAAGTTCAAAGTATTTCATACCATTTCGTCGAAAATCATCGACTAATAGGTTACTCACAATGTTGAGATGATCCATTCTGGGGCACTTGGCTGCTGATGATGTTCACTCGTGGGACCAGAGTTCGCCAATGGTGGAATCGGCACTCGACACAGCTTTCAACAGCTCAGTCCACGCATTTTTTGTTGCATGGTTTCGATCTACGACTTCCATTCACTACACCCACAAGCAAGCCACCTCCATGTTATGCATTGGAATTCAGAAGTGTAGTTTGCAGGCGTGCAACCAAGTCATTTGACTTTGTGAAGCTACACCCGAGAAAGTCGTTAGAGGTAGCAGACAACCCGTCATCACACTAGGCTGTTTAAAGCAGCGGCCGTCCTCCCCAGACGTATACATTAACATACTGTGTATTAAACATTAGTTTGTTTTCATATATATTTTATTATACATAAAAATTCCATGTATAGTTAGATTAGGTGTTTAGGTTCTGTTGGCGATTATTTGTATTTGAAGTACGTGGGTGAAGCATTTATAGAATTGTGTTTCGAACAGAGGACGTGAGCGAAGTGCTTATTCCGGAAGTGTTCGGACATCACCAGTTGTGTGTCAGCCCGCCCTCATAACCAAACCTTTGGTAATAACTTAGCTAAATGAAAATAATAAATTTATTTGTTATTTGTCCTCAGACAAATAAACTTCGTCTAAGGACGCAACCCGTCCTCAGACCAAGTCCATTCCATCCAGCGGTCGACCCCAAAGACGCATTCATCAATTTTAACATGCTGTTCGTTCAAAACAGAACTTTTCTCAAATATAAATTAATATTATTATATGAGCAGAGAGCGTACTACAATGCGCAAAAGAAGGTGCAGGTAAGGTGATAATTGTGGATGATAAGGTGTTCGTGAAGCAGATGCACATCCACGCAAAAGGTAAGTTGAGCCAACTTACCTTTTGCCTGGATCTAATCTAATCTACTAATCACCCGACATGGCCCCACAAACTTGGGTGCCAACTAAGTTGGCACCCAAGTCTGTAGAGCCATGTCGGGTGAATAATAAGAATGCGGAGGGTAAAGTTAAGATACTTAACATAGGATGTGTGTTTTCCTGTCAGCCAGACTGCGTGTTTAGGGCGACTCCGCCAGGCAGGAGCTGCCGTATATGTACTGTCATTATCCATCATAATGTTTGCAGAATGTTCCTAGTGGAGGAAACTATCAGTCAACGTGAAGGTTACAAAGAGATTGAAGATTGACTGATAAATATTAAGTCCCTGCATTCGAGCTCTCCATGTTGTTGTTGTTTAAGATTCGCTACTCAGAACAATAAGTTCCAGTAGCACGGGCTATGGTGAGCCCGTAACTTGCCTGGCACAGGAGCGGGGCAAGAAGCACGGGCTATGGTCAGCCTCGTGGACGGGAGATGTCTCTCGAGCTCTCCAACCTCACCCGCATTAAGAGCTCCATGCTCTACGCTCTCACCCCACATCACAGTTCTCTACCTCTGGCCTCGATCGAGCTCTCTTAAGCAACCCAAAAGGTGGCACGGGCATGAATAGCCCGTAAGTGGAGGACAAGGAGAGGCGCACCCTGTGTTTTAAGTGTGAAGTTAATGGATACGTCTCACCCATGTCTCAAATCTACATGAAGGGTTGAGCCTCGGCTCCTAAGCCCCCTCCTTTCCATTATTAATAGCTTTATTAAAGTATTATTGTAAATATTTTTGTGAACTTCCGTCTTATTACATTGTACAAAAGACAGTGAACAAATCCACAAGGGCCGTGACCAGGGTTCGAACCTACGTCCAAGAGGATCCCAGACGCGCCATTAATCGACTGAGCTTTGATACATCACGCTATTGTGATTTGTGTGTGTAGAAATAGTCCGAACTGGTCGTACAAAAGACAGTTTTTCATCTCATTTTGTTTTAGTTGGTGATCTGTGGATGTGTACTTAAATGTTCTCTAGTCGTGATGATACATTAGAAACTATCTACTCTTCGAAGTACTGCTGGCAGAAACAGGTTTTCTTACTTTGATTTGTTATATCTTTATTGAGGTAGAGCTCATGGAAAATATTTTATTATAATTTTCTGTAAAGTTGGGTATATTGATGAATTTTTAAGAGAGAATATTGGTAAATTCATACTAAAAAGTATCATTTAGTTTAGACAAAGATATTAATTTATTTTTATACAAATTAATTTAATTTTTATATAAATATGTACCTGGACATTTTTTTAAATATTTGTAGTATCAGCTTGTGTTTAATTAAGAAAATCTTCACTAACTCAACTACTGTGTATTTGATGAGAAACCATGAAACACTTAAAAAGTGAATGCTGTTATACTTACCATGAACATTATCCAGAAAGTTCGTAGTAATTTATGTAAATTTCATATTTTTAGGGTTGTAAATGGGAAGTACATTGACAGTATCTTGGATGTTTATTTGTAAGAATGATTCTTAGCATATAGTCGAGTCTTACCCGATCACGCACCTGTCAATACACACACACACACACACACACACACACACACACACACACACACACACACACACACACACACACACACACACACACGCACACACACACACACACACACACACACACACACACACACACACACACACACACACACACACACTCTCTCTCTGCAGGCTATAGCGCGCATACGAGCGAAAACCGACGTTATTTTTAAGCGGACGGGTTGAGTACACACATACAAGAATCATTAAGTCAGTAAGCTCAGAGAGTTCTCCACTCTAGCTTTCAAAATAAGTTTTAGGGGAACAGAATTTAAAGACAATTTACAAGAATAAGCTAATCAATTATATATTTTGTATGATAAGTATCATAATTCAAGCAATTAAACTTTATGTTCACTATGTCAAGATTAATACACAAGGTAAGTCACCACTCAAGAAATTGAGCACACTATGGCTGACTGCCCCTGAAAATCACACAACACCATAAGTTGAAACACCCCAAATATAGATTCACTCACCAAGGTCTCTGAATCTAAGTTCGATAAAGGGAGGGGGGGGGGCTACGGTTGATAGAGTTTCCCTCTGGTATGAGGAGGCCAGTCTGGAGACGGGAACCTCTTGACAGCGATCTAACTCTCGTTCCTATTCAATTCTAAGAACATAAGAACAAAGGTAACTGCAGAAGGCCTATTGGCCCATACGAGGCAGCTCCTATCTATAACCACCCAATCCCACTCATATACATGTCCAACCCGCGCTTGAAATAATCGAGGGACCTTTTCAATCCTCTGTGATCAATGTACAGATCCCTGGGTATTTGTGGGGGGAACCGGGAGTTAAGCTCTGCCTACCAGGCAAGATCAAGTATTGAAGATCAGGTATTATTGAAAAATTTGCATACGATCCTACATTGCAAGTTAGGTTACAATTACAAGTTCTCAAGTTAGGTAAACCCTAGAAAGCGACTCCTTTGATGGAAACCACACAGCCAACCGTCTGCAATTATCGACTTAGCAGAAGGCCACTTCACACGACCTGACATGTTGCAATTAACACTCTAGAGGTGTGACTTTTTAATTGCTTAGAGGCGACTGTCTGGCACCCTCAAATATGCTGTATGACTCCTGTTGTATGTGAAGTATTAAACTAAACACCTTTATGATGTTACATGACAGCTGAATGAACAGTGCTCGAGATTCGTAGTCCTGAGGTTCCGGGCCGGATCGAACAATGGGCAGAGTTTCTTTCACCCTGATGTTCCTATTCACCTAACAGTAAATAGGTACCTGGGAGTTAGACAGCTGCTACGGGCTGCTTCCTGGGGTGTGTAACAAAAAGGAAGGTCCTGGTCGAGGACCGGGCCGCGGGGACGCTAAGCCCCGAAATCATCTCAAGATAACCAGGATGAGGTGAAGGTGAAGTGAAGGATAGATGAAATTGTTTATGAAATAATCTAAGATGAGGTCTGATAAAGACCTTTTGTGCCCTCTGTAATGCTTTTGCGCTACCGCTCACAGGATGAGTATCGGGTGCACAATAAACTAGCCGCCTTCGGCGGCAACAATCATCAAAAATCATCATGAAGCACCTCACTAAGTCCAGTGAATCTTGTGAATCTTCTGTTTGCATGTTGGCTGGGGCAATATGTTCCGTCGTGTTCTGGAAGCTGGCAGAGTGTAATTTGATGCTAATTGACTATTGAATTTTGGCCAATTAATATCAAAATTACACTGCCAACCTCTAGAACACAACGGAACATACAACACACTGCCCCAGCCATCATGCAAACAGGAGATTGACAATGTTGTTGTTGTTATAGATTCAGCTACTTGGAACAAGTTCCAAGTAGCACGGGCTATGGTGAGCCCGTAACTTACCTGGCACAGGAGCGGGGCAAGAAGCACGGGCTATGGTTAGCCTCGTGGACGGGAGATGTCTCGGAGATTGACAAGATGCACTGGACTTATAAGTGAGGTGCTTCACCTTCACCTTATCCGCGGGGATAAGTCATGCAGAAAACACTTTTGTGATCCTTACGGGCTACTCATGCCCGTGCCACCATCTCTTGGGTGGCTTAATCTTCATTAATTAATCAATCTTTGAAACTATTTGAACTCTGCCTTTGACATGTTAACATGAGTTAAAGAAACTCACCTCTTAGCGTCAGGTCAAATAAAACTGTAAAAATGAACTTTGTAGAGGTAATTTTTAAATTTCCTTCTCAAGTGACGAAAAATAGGAGACGATTCGCGTTAGAATCAGTGATCTCACTCTTCCGGTCACATTCTATATTATATATATATATAAATATATATATATATATATATATATATATATATATATATATATATATATATATATATATATATATATATATATATATATATGAATACAGCACATTTAATTTTATGTATTTCCTTATTAATAATCATAATGCTTAAAAAAGCGCCATGAATAGTGGAAAATAACATCGTGTGTTTCAAACAATTACGTGGATTGACAACGGATACCAATAAAAAAATCAAGGGAAACATTTTACATATAATTTATATTAAATATAGGTATATCAAATCACCTAATCCAACCTGCTAACTGGTGTACAGAGGCACACTACCGTACAGTGTGGAGCCGCACACCATTCCATCCTTCCTGTTGGTGTAATATTGTCCCAGCGAGTATTGTATAAATGCAACACTTGTGTATGAATGTGTTGAAGGGTAAGTGATGGTAGGAACATGACCTGTACATGTAGACATGTCAGGTAGATACTCATACAACACCTACATGCTAACACATTTAACACGCAAAATCATACGTGATAAAACAATTCGCTGTCTAAGTTTAGTGACGAGAGATCACCAATCGCCTCAAGTCTCATGTCTAAGTTTATTGTGACGAGACATCACGACTCGTCTTATGTTACTCTTTAAATACAAAACAAACCGTGAAACACACACAAAAGGTTCATGGTCACTTTTCTTAATTTCCAACAAAACCCACTTTTGTATAATCTAGTATATAATCTAGCATGTAATCTTTTGTATACATCTGCAAAATATTCTTGCATAAATCGCATGCATAATGCTGTTGCATAATGCTCCAAGTATAATAAGAATATTGATAAAATTAATCATATTATTCCATTAATTCACAATACTGAATGAAATGAAATCGATATCCACGCGAGAGGAAGGAGACTGTAATGGTTCTCTGTAACAGTAAATAAAAGCACCATTAAGTATATAAATAGTCTATTCCTACACACAAATCATAAAATTACATTCAAATAAATATTATGGTTAAACATGAAGGACAAAAAATCTTTGGCTTGGAGGTTGTTTACAAATAGCATTACCATATATTATGTATATATATATATATATATATATATATATATATATATATATATATATATATATATATATATATATATATATATATATATATATATAATATATATATATATAAAGCTCGCTCCAGCAACGGCTGGAAGCACATGTTCATTCATCTCAAGTGTTTACAGTTTGTCCATCTTCTATGTAGCTCCCTTATCCATAACTCAGGTGCAAACTCAGACTTGCATATCAGCCAGACAGTACACAACTTGCCTTCCAGCTAGCACTTATACCTGCTATTAGAAAATAAATAGCCTGCCTTTATTCCGTGACTTTATTAACTTTGCGTCAGGGTGGAAACAAGTACATATGAAGAATTGCAAGTCCAGTGACATTAATTTGACATCTTTCTAGTGTGTAGGTGTGGCGAGACGGAGTATAGGTGTGGCGAGACGGAGTGTAGGTGTGGCGAGACGGAGTGTTGGTGTCTCAAGATGAACTCCCGATGCTCTGACTAATGCATATAGCTGTGAGAGAGAGAGAGAGACAGAGAGAGAGAGAGAGAGAGAGAGAGAGAGAGAGAGAGAGAGAGAGAGAGAGAGAGAGAGAGAGAGAGAGAGAGAGAGAGGTGTGTGTGTGTGTGTGTATATGTGTGTGTGTGTGTGTGTGTGTGTGTGTGTGTGTGTGTGTGTGTGTGTGTGTGTGTGTGTGTGTGTGTGTGTGTGTGTGTGTGTGTATTCATTTATGTATAACTAATTCAATGGAGCATATTCAGAGCAATCATTCTTGTCATTATTACACGGTTTTTAATTTTTATTTTCTCAGTAAACACAACTTAATAATTATTTCCTAATCTGTTGTATAAATTAATCAATTGCAGACAGTAAACCAACCAAATCTGTTAATGGTCTAGCCCATACCACCGAGGGAGTGACAGCCTCACTTACATACATAAAACAGGATACGGGTTTAGATCTCACATTATCCTAAGGTAAAAACATGGTATTTACTCTGCTTTGAAAACTTAAAAAAACTATAATCTTATTAACAATGCTTCCAAACCGATTTTAAGCGTCATCAGCAGTGAACAAAATCTTTCAAATGCTACTTTTCACATCTTGATAATTCGCGTTCCGAACCCTTGTTTGCTGGTATCTGTATTGCAATAATTTTGCAACCAATTAGTTTGTCGTAGAACAAAATTATTGACTTCATTCCCCGTTGTTTATAATTTTTTTTCCATCACTCGTTGGATATATTTTGCTAAACATTTAGAAACACGTTAAGTTTCCTATACTTTAATGATAATTAATCTTAGACAAGAGGCACTCAACTGTAGTAACTAGTTAATGTCACAGTTATTGTGACAGGTATTGTCAGAGCTGAAGTCACAGGAAATGTCACAGTTAATGAGACGGTTATTGTCACAGTTAATGTCACAAATATTATCACAGTTATTGTCACAATTAACGTCACATATATTGTAACAAGTATTGTCACAGTTACTGATGCAGTTATTGTCATTGTTAATGTCACAAATATTGTCATTGTTAATGTCACAAATATTGTCACTTAATGTCACAAATATTGTCAGGGGTTAATGTCACCAATGTTGTCACAGCTATTGTCACAGTTATTCAGCTGCATCAAATACCAGCTTCTGCCATACACTAACCTGAACCTAATTCTTTATACAAAATATCTGAGTTAATAAAGTACAACATCCGTATTCTTCGATCATCAGAGAGCACCATAAATAATACAATCTAAAGACAAAAAAGTCTGGTCCCAATGCCAAACGAGACAGCGACAGAACACATCAGAGGGTTCGAAGGTAGGTTCGAACCCTCGTCACGGCCCTTGTGGATTTGTTCATCAGAGGGTCGGTCTGTGTGTCTCCCGGAAACACTATACTCAGGTGTCCTAAGATCACTGTAGTTCTCATTGTCCAGAGCAGGTACACAGGCACTAGTGCATCGTTGGTAACTCTGCAACAATGCCTAGGAAACTACAACTGGGGGGGGAGGGGGAGGGGGGGAAGGGGAAGTCGAAGGTTGACCCCAGACTGTTTGGAGAAAGTGTGTATAACAGTAAAGATACTTGGCATTATGGAACATATATTTATAAAGTTGTAGGTACGTGGTTTTTCACTGCATGCTGATTATAGTAAGAAGAGTGAAGTATGTTTTCAGAAGTTTTAAAAAGAGGGGTGGCAGACATTCGACATTTTTAATAGACAATATTTTGTGTCACTTTGGTCAAGAGTTGGCAATTACTCCTCGTTACTTTCCACACTATCATATAAGAGGACGTGTTTCACCAGGAGGATCGTCAAGTGGAAAGTGTGTTTCTAATGGTCTTTGGTGACTTCTCACTACTTCAAACACTTCGTCGTCCCCATCACACTCTTCACCCATCAGAGCTGTGGACTCCTCGCACCCGTCGTGTACACTCGTGATGACTTTCCCGTAGCGGTTCACTCGAGCTGCGTCGAAATCTTCGGAAGGGGATTCAGCTTTGTCTTCATCGTTGGGAATTACAATGGCAGGAGTTGTCACGTTAGTGAAGTAGAGTAGTTCTGTGCATCGCGGTGAGCGAGGCAAGTGGCCGTCAGAGGGAAAGCGTGAAGGACTTGTCTGTGAAGGAGTCTGTGGAAGTAAGGTTAGGCTCACACATTTCCCTCTTCCTGGAAAATGACTAATTGAAGTGGGCGAAGGATCAGCGGACGTGTGCACGTCCACAAAGGGCCCCGTAACAGTGTCGTCGCCATCTGGGTCTCTCACTACACTGGTTGAATGGGAGGAAATGGTGCTCAGTTTGCGTGGAATGAAGGTAACAGTAAGTCCTGCCATCGGATAGCAAGGATTTAAAAATTCTTTATTGGTTTCGTGATCCTCCTCTTCGTAGCTCTCTTGTTCATAAACACATGAGAGGTTGTCAGGGCGCTGGTGCAGCGGACAGGATACGTCTGCCTGGCCTGCTGCTGCCTTATTGGGTATGTATGTTTCACGTTCGATAGCAGTCTGTCTCTGTAAACGAGGTTTAATTCGAACTGCCGATGTAGTTGGTGCTGAAAGTTGGCCGGATGCGCCAGACTGCTGCCTCACCAGCAATGCTTGGTGATGGTTAGTAGGTTGTCGAGCTGACCCTTGTGGCTGACAATCTCCTCGACGTTCTCTTAGAGATCCTAACCTCAATGTCGGAGCTCCGTCATTTTTACCCACACCTCTTGAACCGCTGCTGGAGATATCAGACGACACAGAAGACCGAGATATTCGCCACGTAGATGTTGAGGCGGTGGTGGCTGAGGAGTCGTTACGAGATGATGATAGGTTACTCTCCTGGGAGGGCTTGCGCGTCAAGTACCAGGAGTTATGGCGCCGACGGTCAAGTATCCGTAGGGACATGGCTGCTTGACCCCGACGCCAAGTATCCGACCACGAAGAACTGTAAGTCTCGCTTGAAACCGAAGTTTGTCTTTTAGACTTGACAGCACTTTTGGTTGGTTGATAGCTAAAATCACTCGCAGAGTTGAGCTCTTCAGTATCTTTGTGACAGAAAATATATTTTAGCGCTGATATACGCAAACGCTGGTGGAATTTCTGTGGTTGCTGTGTCTTGCTCTGGCAGCGACAAGACTGGTTATCCTGACGCGAGGAATTATCCAGTGCACTGTTGGTGTTGGCGGGAGTCTGGCGGTTACTAAAATTTGATGAATGACGACAACGTCCGATCCCTCTTGTTACACGAGACTCTTCAATGGTCTTGCATAACATCACACAGTCTTTCTTAAATTGTTTTGTTAGGAGAGCATATAAAAATGGATTACAACAGGAATTAAATGGAAGTATGAAAACAGTGAACACTTTGGCCTCTTTTAGTGATATTAGCTGTAATCCAAAAGCAGCAGTAAGAGAAAAAAAGGCAATTGGGGCCCAGCATATAAAGTCAGTGAACACCAGGAGAGCCATCCTCTTAGCAATTCGCGAGTCGTTGCTGTTCCATGCTTGAGAGCCGCGGATAGCACAGTATATCTTGAGATAACAACCCATCAGGATAAGAAAGGCAACGCCATTTATAAACATAAGAAACACTACATAACCCAGACCACCGCCTTTGGTCTCAATGGGCAGACAAACGGCAAACTTGCGATAATCTGAAACACCGATAAGCGGCAGGAGAGCCATGGTGCAGGCGAAGAGCCAGCCCAACACCATGATATAAGCTGCGTGTCGCAGAGAGAGACGCTTGTTGAGATGCATGGCGTGAGTAATAGCGTAGTTACGCTCCATTGTGATGACAGTGAGTGTGTAGACGGAGAGTTCGCAGCTCATTACCCCTAAGAAGCCAGCCACTTGACAGCCAGCTGACGTCTGCCAGGGGATGGCGTACATGCGGAACTCTCCCAAGGTCGAGGCATCCACGACCGCCAGGAACCCTGAATGTTATTTCAAAAGCTTGAGTAGTGGCGATACTTCTGATTCATATTAACTTTCATATTACTTGTATAAGCAATAACATGTTTCTATATGTTTTGAACATCTCAATTATCACTTGATAAAATAATAATGTGCATTTTATATATTTTATATAACTCAAATATATAGTTACAGTTTCCAGAATAGGATAAATCTTATAATCAGAGAAAACATGACTTTATGCATTGGTATTTATTATAGCGATACAGTTAAACTAAGACATTAACTCACCAAGGTAGAGACCCATAAAGAAGTCAGCAAAAGCAAGATTGGCGACGAGGAATCGTGGAACGTCCATCTTGGCCCTGGCGAAGGTCAGCACCACCACCACAGTACCGTTGCCTAGCAGCGCCAGCAGGAACACAATCCACACTCCGCACCGTAGCGTCCACCAGTCAAACAGGTCCTCACATGGCATGAATGGTCCTACCGGAAGGTATAGCATCATAAGACGTGTTGGCACCACACACACTCCAGGGGCCAGATTCACGAAGCAGTTACAGAAGCACTTACGAGCCTGACTTTTCTCTGTCTACGAGCTTTCCTCGTAGACAGTAATATTACACCCCTTCCAGGTGTAATATTACCGGAACTGACTCATGAATCTCTCCTAATTTCAATGGTAATGTGTCTTTCTCTAAAATGTTAAATTTACCTTTCTTACTCACCTGCAACCATCTTACTCTACTGAGCTTAAAACACACACACACACACACCTTAACACACATACACACACACACCTGCCTCACCTAACGCCACTTGACTAATTGATGTAAGTGAAATATTCTGAGAGTATGGTGGGTAACTGAGGTACACTGAGAGCATAGTGAGTAACTAGGCTACACTGAGAGCCAGGGGGGCCAGATTCACGAAACAGTTACGCAAGCACCTACGAACCTGTACATCTTTTCTCAATCTTTGGCGGCATTGTTTACAATTATTAAACAGTTAATGAGCTCCGAAGCACCAGGAGGCTGTTTATAACAATAACAACAGTTGATTGGGAAGTTTTCATGCTTGTAAACTGTTTAATAAATGTAACCAAAGCCGTCAAAGATTGAGGAAAGATGTACACGTCCGTGAGTACTCGCGTAACTGCTTCGTGAATCTGGCCTCTGGTGGGTAACTCACCTGGCTCAGGGTTGCAGATGACGTGGTGGCGAGGCAGTGGAGGGAGCGTGTGCGTGGCGGCCGTGGCGTCTCCGGGGTCCTGCGAGGTACCGCCGGCCTGGTCGGGACCGGCTGGAGGGAAGTCAGCAGCCAAGTTAGCCCAAATGGCCGCAAAGTTTGTGCTCAAGCCTGCTACATACCAAATTCCAGGCAAGGGAAGAAAAACGGGAATTAATACATGTTAACTTGTGACTTAAAGTCGACTGAGGCAGAAACATACAAAATAAATATTCAGAAAGAAAATCGATTGATTGCAAAATATTACATTTTGATGTTTGTTATGATTCATCTAACATTGAATGGGTAGAGAGAGATTCTTCAGGTTATAATGACCAATCTGGTCTACGACTACTAACAGACTAACAACGGTAGAGCCTAACAACGAGGGGGATGTGGTAGGTACAGTGTAACAGCCAACGATTTTCTCTCTTATTATTCTCCATCTACTTTATTCTCCCTTCTCTTCCTTCTCTCCCCGTTTTCCAGATTTCTGGTTTGACAACGGGCAGGATGTAGTCATATATTGGTTGACAAGGGTCAACTCAAACAGTCTGTCAGGTTATTTGAGTTCCCTAACCATCTGGCGTGGGTACACATTGGCCTCCTGTCCTCCTTTTGGCCTTCTATCCTTTTAATTAGCCTTGCCGAGAGGTACCTCCTTGGAAGTTTCCCCGTTAGTTGCTTGGTTAAAATCTTTGGTTGTCAGTGATAAATAAAGCATAAAGCAGGCACTATGCTTTCTCCTGAGAATATGGCTGACCCTCTGTCATTGGTCATGCCTAGCAATAGGCCTAGGCTTTGCTACTGGCCCTTGGATGTTGTGGAAAATTCCCATATCAAATCACTAATGATAAATAATTATAATTAAAATTATTAATTACAATTAATAATATAATTAAACACCGGTAGATTTCCCCACAGATGTCCAGGGAGGGGGAGGCGTGGTTAGGGGCCCATAGGACAGGTGTTTCATAGCAAGTTGTGTATGAAGAACTTAGGAAATTTCGTGTGAGGTGGGGAAGGAGTGAGGAAACCATGAGTGCTGTCGCTCCAGGGAAAAAACCAGTTGTGCCATCCACCGGTTGACAAGGTTGTCGTACAGTAAGTACAGTAAGTAACTATAGTACAGTAAGTGACTATAGTACAGTAAGTAACTATAGTACAGTAAGTAACTGATTAAGATAGATACTTCCCAAATTTTATTGATAGTATTTCACACCATCTGCCAATAGGGCATTATAAAATAGGGTACACTAGATTTTTTATTAATAAATTCTATATTAAGTCTCATTTAGCATTTTAGTGCATTTTTCCTGATCATTAAAGTGAGCACAAATCATCTGGAGCTTCTTTGGTTTTTGACATTTATCAGTGATTCTACAAGTCATATGTTAACTAAGAACACTCAAGTAATCATCAGCCAAATAAAAACACTCAAAACAGTCTTACAACAGACTCAACATAGCCAGCAGTGATGTTATGGTACGGGGGACAACATGGGACTATAGTACGGGGAACAACATGGGATTATAGTACGGGGGATAACATGGGATTATAATACGGGGGACAACATGGGGGCTATAGTACGGGGGACAACATAGGGGCTATAGTACTGGGGACAACATGGGGCTATAGTACGAGGGACAACACGGGACTATAGTATAGTGGACAACATGGGGCTATAGTACGAGGGACAACACGGGACTATAGTATAGTGGACAACATGGGGCTATAGTACGAGGGACAACACGGGACTATAGTACAGTAAACAACATGGGGGGCTATAGTATGGGTACCACATGGGACTATAGTCTAGGTGTAGGCCCAAGCACGAGACCAGGTGAACATGGCAGACAAATAGCTTTTCATTAAGGATAAATGTCAAAATTTTGGAAATAACATAATTGGTGCAAATAAAACAACAAAAATGATTAAACCAGTCGCCTGTGTGAAGACCGGTTTACAAGAACATGTTTACGAGAGGAGGAGCAGGTCATATAGGACGGATACTTAATAAATAGGCTTTTAAAAATGGGTTTACTATACTTGGGGACAGGCTTATCGCCGTTTCCGCGATAAGGAACATCAAACAGCATTATCGCGGTTTCTCTGGCCATTACCAGGTCGCAACTCACAACTCCAGAGTACCTGTTTATTGCTAGGTGAACAGAGGAATAAGTAGACAAAAGAAAGTGACAAGACGTCTCTGTCCTCCTTGTGGGAATCAAACCCGGGATCTTCCTTTTGTAATCCGACTGCGCTAACCACTGTGCTACGAGGAATTCTCCACTAGTTCACCAGGTGACAGACAGTTTGGGTCAGGTGCTTGCTTGCCATTTACTGCATGATACCCCACTGATTGGCAAGTGGAGAAGCAGAGCAATAAGAAGTATTAAATCATTTAAATTGGATCAAGAAGGAGAAAATTTGCCAAAGAAGTTGGACTTAGCAGAAGAAATGAATTGGAACTTTTGTTAGGAGGCAATGAATGCTGGCAGAATTTATAACACGTATGTTGACCAAACCACACACTAGAAAGTGAAGGAACGACGACGTTTCGTCGCACAATCGACTTGAGAATGGTATGGAACGGACCGAAACGTCGTCGTCCCTTCACTTTCTAGTGTGTGGTCTGGTCAACATACTTTAGCCACGTTATTGTGACTCATCACCTGCAATGTAATACAGTTTGTCGTACTTCTTTATAATAGCTGTACTTAGATGCTGCGAAGGACAGGTTTAATCTTATTACATGACGAGACGTTGTGAGCTTGGAACCCTCCAGACACCCACCAGGGCCTGACGACCCAATTGCAGTGATGATTTGCTATGGAGCTGAGAACCCACACCATAGTTTAGAAGTGGGAGTGAGGAGGGACTGAAGGTTCCATAACAACAATGACAATCTCAGTGACGTGTTCAAGACACGAGGACACGTCGCACGATTAGAAGCAATAGTTACCTCACTGGGAATTAAGGACAAAAGCTGTCTTAAGACGATCTTAAATAGTTAGATTCATCAGGGGAAAGGCAAAGCTCAAGACTTTGTTGGAGTGTTTGTTTGATGGTCTGGAATACGTGTAGGCCTAGCATATGACGTGCAGGTTATTTTATGACATGCAGATCACATCATATAATATACAGGTCATGTCATATATGCCTTTCAAATCATGCCATATAATATGGAGGTTATGCCATATAATATAGAGGTCATGTCTGGTGTAGGAAGCAATATGGCAGTGGTTGGACACAATATGTACTCACACTGTATGACACACGGTACCTAAACTGTATGATTGACGACGTGTGTATATACTTTGTACGACTCACGACACGGATACTTTGACTCACGACACAGATACTTTGACTCACGACACGGATACTTTGACTCACGACACAGATACTTTGACTCACGACATGTACACACTGCACGAGACACTGGGGATGTGCCACAACGCTTCAGCCCAACTCACCCATCTCGGGCCACACATTGGTAACATTCCAGATGGTGGGGTCGAGGCCCGGGGGGAAGACCACCTCTTCACCGATGGGCGGCGCCTCCGTCATGTCCCCGAGCCTGTCGATATCGGGCACAGGGTCAGAGAGAGAATGAAAATAGCAATTTAAAAAAAACATTTTCTATTAGTATTATTATCACTGCTAGAATATTATCTGTATAAAAGTTCCATCCAACTGTTTGAGACACAGCAAGTACGTGGTGAGACAAACTGTTGTTGGTGAGACTTGTGTATAAAGAGTTGACGGAGCCGAAGGTTGTCGTGTGAGTGTATTGCTACGGCCTAGACACACCACGTTAAGGCCGCGGTGTGTGTGTGTGTGTGTGTGTGTGTGTGTGTGTGTGTGTGTGTGTGTGTGTGTGTGTGTGTGTGTGTGTGTGTGTGTGTGTGTGTGTGTGTGTGTGTGCTTCTTGACCAGACTTGTGGCTTGCGTTTTGATATTGTAAGATATTAAATGTTCTCACCACTTGCCTAGCAATAATGCCAAGTTTGCTTAGAGTAACTGTCATTTTTCGATAAGTTCCAGCAGTATTGCAAACCACCGCCACACAATTACAGGTGAATATTTTTTTTTCATTGGGCAAGACAGTGTTTTAAATTTTACATGTGTACAAATGGCAGAACTGATAACATTGTTATTGCTCCTAATCATCTACATGTGAATGTTCGTTCATGAGGTGTTGTAGTCTACAGCTGCAGCACCAAATGAACATATTAGTAACAGGAGCAGAATGGGGGAGAGGAGACGTACCTGAGAAAGGGGCAGCAGTGATAAGCATAGGAGAGGGTGAGGGACCTGACCATGGGGAAGCTCTCAGGGCCAGGGAACACCCTCAGGTGGCGGTTGTTGTGGACCTTGACGGAGACCACGTGTTCCAGGCCTCGTGCAGGCAGCTCCGGGAAGCAGTTGTTACCCAAGTTACTGCGGACCACCAACACCAGAATGTTTGGTTTAGTAACCAAGAGTAGTATGCAGGCGAGGAGTCACAATAACGTGACTGAAGTAGTTTGACCAGACCACACACTAGAAGGTGAAGGGACGACGACGTTTCGGTCCGTCCTGGACCATTCTCAAGTCGATTGTCCACAATCGACTTGTGGATAAGTCGACTTGAGAATGTCCGTTCGTCCTGGACCATTCTCACAATCGACTTGAGAATGGTCCAAGACGGACCGAAACGTCGTCGTCCCTTCACCTTCTAGTGTGTGGTCTGGTCAAACCAAGAGTAGTAGTTACATATTATAAACAAAATAAACTGTCACTCTGAGGCAGTCCACTACTGGAAGAAAATATTGTTATTTACTATTTTTATTCCCGAGATTTTTATTATAATTAAGAACATATTTGTCCTGATCATTGATGATACTGTCCATGATCTCCCGCAGCTCATTGATGATCGCTGCTTCATGCTCTGTGAAGGGATCAACTTTTGTCGCATTACTGATGAACTTTCACTGCTGATATGGCAGAAATTCTTCAATGTGTGTGTGTGTGTGTGTGTGTGTGTGTGTGTGTGTGTGTGTGTGTGTGTGTGTGTGTGTGTGTGTGTGTGTGTGTGTGCGTGTGTGTGTGTGTGTGTGTATGTGTGTATATTTACTATTTGTGACTGCAGAATCGAGCTATTAGCTCTTGGACCCCGCCTTTTTAACTGATCTATTTTTTCCTCTATTATACTCTTGGACTATCTTCCTTGCTGGCGGTTGTCTATTGCAATGACTCTTGTCTTATTCTTGATTGTCTTATGCGACTGGTTGTCATGTCGGTATCACTACACTCCCAAATGCCAGCGACTGGTCGCCATGTCTGTGAAGTCAACCATGATTCAGGATGAGAGGAAGTAAACAAAGATGTTGTTGTTGTTTTAGATTTAGCTACTCAGACCGAAGTGTCCATGTAGCACGGGCTATGGTGAGCCCGTAATAAACAAAGAGTTGGGAGATGTTAATTAACTGGTGATAATTTAGTGTGAGGTGAGAGAGAGAGGAGTGTGAAGTGAGAGAGGAGTGTGAGGTGAGAGAGGAGTGTGAGGTGAGAGAGAGGAGTGTGAGGTGAAAGAGGAGTGTGAGGTGAGAGAGAGGAGTGTGAGGTGAGAGAGGAGTGTGAGGTGAGAGAGAGGAGTGTGAGGTGAGAGAGGAGTGTGAGGTGAGAGAGAGGAGTGTGAGGTGAGAGAGGAGTGTGAAGTGAGAGAGGAGTGTGAGGTGAGAGAGGAGTGTGAGGTGAGAGAGGAGTGTGAGGTGAGAGAGAGGAGTGTGAGGTGAGAGAGAGGAGTGTGAGGTGAGAGAGGAGTGTGAGGTGAGAGAGAGGAGTGTGAGGGAGACGACTGTGAGGAACAATCCCAGGTCATGTGAAGGTAGAAATTTTAGACTGTTCCAGGCAGGAGAGCTAGCAAGATAAGCCGCAATATTAAATTCTAATTGGAAAGCTGCCTAAGGAGTCTAATCACCTGGCAGGTGCCAAGGGCCACAACGAGCACATGATCCACTGAACAATGTGTACAGGTTAACATTCATAGGAAGTGTTCATATCAGGCTTCTCATTTGAACAAGTAGTTCGTCTGATGTCCTGTTTCTGGGAAGGTTCTTCCTCCTGATGATGGCTCGGCTCCACATAGGTCTACCCGGCGAGGCCGAAGGGGCGACGAAAGCGTAAAGAGTTCAGTAGCCAGGTGTCGCAGCCGAGTGAGAAAATAGATGATAAAGTTTCAGGAGCGGAGGCAAGTCTTCGGGGGCTGAGCACACTCCGGCGGACCAAGGTAATGGTTGGGACAACACACTGTTCTCGCCTCACGCTGAGCCGGGACCCTGTTTTCCCCCTCCTCTATCCCTCCTTTCCTTCCTTCCTTCCTCCTCCTGTCTTTCGTTCAGCTCTTCCTGCTCCCTTTCACTCTCCCCATTTTATTTCACTGACTGACCCCGCTCCAATTCCAACGGCAGTATTTCAGTATATGTTCCCGTTCCTTCCCTAATTTATTTGTCCACCACTTGGGCTGGACAGTAGGGGGGGATGACACAGCTTCTTGCAGGTCCGCGTTCAATCCCTGACCATCCAGGTGGCCGGTCACCATATCTTTCCTCCATCCAATCCTTACTCTGTCCTAATGTTCTTTCCAAGGGCTATATTGTCGTAATGGCTTGGCGTTTTCTTCTGATAATTATTTTACCTTCCTGTCTGCCTTCTTTCCTTCTTGCGCGTTCAAGGCCGAGGGTCGTGTTGCCTGCACTGGTCAGCCTTCAAGGCTGAGGGTCATGCTGTATATAAACGTCAGCCTTGTCAGCTTGGCCAGCATTAGTATATGAGAAACATTCTTAACACCACTGGCATGCATTTTCTACTCCTGACCGAGAATGCGCGCTAGCTCAGTCAAAGCTACTATTTATACATGCCCTTTGGGGGTACCATGTATAAATAGTATGGGACTCCATCTCATAACAATTAAAAAATGTTAATTAGAGTTATCTGTCACCGTCAGTAACTGTACCTCTACACCTTCGATCACACAAAAACAATAGCAAACGTTCCTACTAGTTGCTATCAGCGTGTGCATTTGTGATATGTCGTTATCCTATAAATATGATATCCTTCCTTATGATTTTATTTAAGTCGTTCTGTTTATAAGTATCCATATGTAAAGTAAAGCTCTTGCCATCCTTTGAAGTCATACTGGTAACTAATAGGACTGGCGATGATGGTGATTTTAACAGTCTGGTGGCTGTGGTGGCAGTCTGGTGGCTGTGGTGGCAGTCTGGTGGCTGTGGTGGCTGTGGTGGCAGTCTGGTGGCTGTGGTGGCTGTGGTGGCAGTCTGGTGGCTGTGGTGGCAGACTGGTGGCTGTGGTGGCAGTCTGGTGGCTGTGGTGGCAGTCTGGTGGCTGTGGTGGCAGTCTGGTGGCTGTGGTGGCAGTCTGGTGGCTGTGGTGGCAGTCTGGTGGCAGTGGTGGCAGTCTGGTGGCTGTGGTGGCAGTATGGTGGCTGTGGTGGCAGTCTGGTGGTTGTGGTGGCAGTCTGGTGGCTGTGGTGGCAGTTTGGTGGCTGTGGTGGCAGTCTGGTGGCTGTGGTGGCAGTCTGGTGGCTGTGGTGGCAGACTGGTGGCTGTGGTGGCAGTCTGGTGGCTGTGGTGGCAGTCTGGTGGCTGTGGTGGCAGTCTGGTGGCTGTGGTGGCAGTCTGGTGGCTGTGGTGGCAGTCTGGTGGTTGTGGTGGCAGTCTGGTGGCTGTGGTGGCAGTCTGGTGGCTGTGGTGGCAGTCTGGTGGCTGTGGTGGCAGTCTGGTGGCTGTGGTGGCAGACTGGTGGCTGTGGTGGCAGTCTGGTGGCTGTGGTGGCAGTCTGGTGGCTGTGGTGGCAGTCTGGTGGCTGTGGTGGCAGACTGGTGGCTGTGGTGGCAGTCTGGTGGCTGTGGTGGCAGTCTGGTGGCAGTCTGGTGGCTGTGGTGGCAGTCTGGTGGCTGTGGTGGCAGTCTGGTGGCTGTGGTGGCAGTCTGGATACAAGCATATAGCCTCATCCTTAAACAAACCAACAGACATTCCTCTGTGTCCACTTGTCTCATTCTTTCCCGCCATCCCATTCTCGCCCCCTCTCCCATTTTCTGTCCTGCTCATTCTTCCTCCCACCCATTATCAATTCCTATTCTCCTTCTCTCCCATTCTGCCCTCCCACCAGCACTCTCCCAATGGGCACAACATACTCAAGAGATGTTGCATCAACTTACATTCCTAAAGTTGATACTCAGCATGACGGTACCTGGATTCAACATTCATCCATGTTTCAGTGAGTGCAACTGAAGCTACTTCGCCTACACATAATACACAAATGCTTGCTGATCCATAACTTATTTAAACTTACTTTAATCCGAGATGTGTTTGTGGCATGGCTGAACAACAAACCCCCACTTTTAAATATTTGGAAGTAATAGACGAGTATATAGAGTGCTATAAAGGGAGTATATAGAGTGCTATAAAGGGAGTATATAGAGTGCTATAAAGGGAGTATATAGAGTACTATAAAGGGAGTATATAGAGTGCTATAAAGGGAGTATATAGTGCTATAAAGGGAGTATATAGAGTTCTATAAAGGGAGTATATAGTGCTATAAAGGGAGTATATAGAGTGCTATAAAGGGAGTATATAGAGTGCTATAAAGGGAGTATATAGAGTGCTATAAAGGGAGTATATAGAGTTCTATAAAGGGAGTATATAGAGTGCTATAAAGGGAGTATACAGAGTGCTATAAAGGGAGTATATAGTGCTATAAAGGGAGTATACAGAGTGCTATAAAGGGAGTATATAGAGTGCTATAAAGGGAGTATATAGAGTGCTATAAAAGTAGTGTCGAGGTGTAACTTACATGTCTTCGAGGCTGAGGAGGGGCAGGAAGGCGTCCTGGTTGATGCTGGAGATAAGGTTGTCCTCCAGCTGTCTGTGTTACACGAGAGGTTCACTCAGTAACTCGTCACGTTAATTATAATTTGTTTCCCTCCAAATTTTACGCAGTTTTATTTGGGTGAAACAATTTATTATTATACCTAATTCGTCACCTATTACTGCATTAAAAATATACTTTACTGAGATATAATAAACAATCAGAAATCAATTATTTTATTGAAATAGATTATATTTTTATATGAGAAATAAGTAATTATTTATCTTATTATTTTATATATATATAAATGCTGACTATGCTGAGCTTACAGATCTGAAATACCTTAGTGAATGACGCAGGTTCGAATCCTCGTCACGGCCCTTGTGGATTTGTTTACCTTAGTGAATATTACTTCAGTGTGAGAGAAGGGCAAGGGGGCTTGAACTTACAAGACCTGAAGTCTCTCTAGGCCGCTGAAGGTGTTGTTGTGGATGCTGGCAATGCGGTTTCCCTGCAGAAGGAGATCTTGAAGATAAGAGAGGCTGCCGAAGGCGCCCTCTGGGAGGCTGCTGATGTTGTTGTTGCTCAGATCCCTGTGGACAGATGGCTAATGTAATTTGCGGTAAACTAACCTCAATAGACGCGATGTCAGTCATTCAGATAACACTCGTGAGCTATACACCACTTGTACGAGACCTGCCAACATGTGCTGCACGATTCAGGCGACCTGTGTCTATTTGTAATATTCAGGATATCTGTGGCCAGTTGCATGATAGAGAAAGCCTTACATGACGGGTCTAGCTGCACGATCGGTGACAACTACTATAATGTATATAGCTGCATGTTCGTGAGACCTGGTAAGGCTCTAGCTGCATGTTCCATGAAACCATGTATGATGTGTTTAGATGTACAATGAACTAGACCAGGGATTGAATTAGATGACGCACTCGCTGATTCAACCGAGCCTTGAATACCCAACTAACACAGTTGAAGTTAAAAGTATTGTATATATATAAATATGTAAATTACTCTCATTTCTAAATTATGCAAATAATTGTCGGTTATGTCCAGTCACAGGAAAGTACTTGTAGGGCCCCAGAGTGTAAGAGGTTTGGGAAGCATCATTTTGTTACCAGAAACATTGCTCTGTCTTGGCTAACATGAACAGTTAATGGAGAGTGTTGGTCTTACAGGAAAAGTATATCCTTTTGGTTTCTTGTCAACTGTTCCCATTTCAACCACCTTATACTTGCTGGTGTTGAAAACTTAAAGCCATTTCTCGGACCAATTATGAAGCTTGTCCAAGTCATCTTTGAGAATCTTACAATCTTCATCTGTTTCAACTCTTCACGTTAATGTTTCATCGTCTGCAAACTTCGCAACCGACCCTCCTAATAGAGCTTTGCAATTTGACGTACATTTTACCTAAGGGGAAAAATTGTCGTACTAGATAATGGTAGTGCCTTGCGAAATTGACATACTGTCCCGGTTTCTATTTGGGGTCCTCAGGGTTAGGATAAGGGTACTTAAGTACGACAGTACGACAGATAGTACGTTGGGAAACGTTAGGAGAAAGTGCTGAACATCAACATATAGAATTTTGCTCCTAACTGAAAAATAGTACGGGTCCCGGCAACAATCCTTGAGGTACTCCTTTTGTTATCCTATGCCAGTCTGACTTCTCGCCCATCACTGTGACACTAACTTCTTGTCTGATAGGTGTTTCGTGCCCCATGGCAATGCTCTTCCAATTACTTCCGCCTATCTCTTAAGTTTGTGTTGAAATTTCTCGTGAGGAACTGTAACAAATGCTTTTTAGCAGGTCAACGTTTGCCCAATGTTCAATGCCTTGTTTTCGTTACTTTATCATAGTTCTATTTAACATAGAACTCCAGTAAGTTCGTTAGTTATGATTTCCTTACCGAACAGCCATGTTGATGTTTGTTTATATACCTAAATCTCTCCGTGTTTGTAACTCGTTTATTTTTATTTTTTCGACCATTTTGGTGTAGATGTTTGTCAATGATACTGGTTTATAGTTTAGTGTCTCCTTCCTATCTTCTTTCTTGTAGGGAGAGTGAGTGAGTGTGAGTGTGAGTGTGAGTGTGTGTGTGTGTGTGTGTGTGTGTGTGTGTGTGTGTGTGTGTGTGTGTGTGTGTGTGTGTGTGTGTGTGTGAGTGTGTGTGTAAAAAGGGATGAGCCTCAATATACTCACAGTAGTCGGAGATCACGACAAAGGGTGAGGTCCGGCATGATGCTGATCTGGTTCCTCTGCAGGTTCCTGCAACATAACATGTTCACAGTCCGGCAGATACAAAAAATATTTGTAAACAAAATACTAAACTAAATTATTTCAGATTATTCATGATGTTTTAAATCACATTGTATCGTAAGTATATACAAACAGGATGTGTAAATACAATTGTTTTCAAATGTTATTAAATAAGTTATAAATATAGACAAGTATGTTTTTTTTACATTTAAGAAAACTATACCTAGTATTTTCTACTAGGTATAGTTTTATAAGACCTCTCGGACGCAGGTTCGAATCCTCGTCACGGCTCTTGTGGATTTGTTCATTAGTTTTATAAATATTTGTTATAATGACACTATACGACCTTCTTCAATCATGTCTTGATCTATTACGAAACTTTACGAGTCCCCTTTGGCTCTGTCTCCAGCTGTAACGACACACTGACCTCCACCGACTACTGCGATACCAATGTATATGCCCTCAACTTACCCAACTTCCTACTAACTAGACTGCTGATGATTGATTGATTGATTGATTGATTGATTGATTGATTGATGATGCCACCCAAGAGGTGACACGGGCATGAATAGCCCGTAAGTGGTAAATTCTTTGGCGTGAATGTGATCTGTGGTCGTGAATTTTTACACAAATTCACAACCAAAGATCACATTCACTCCAAAAAATCTATCACTTATGGGCTATTCATGCCCGTGCCACCTCTTGTGGTGGCATTAATCATCGGCGGTCTTGTTAATAGGAAGTTGGGTAATATACCATATATGTAATATACAAAAATACCTCCACTGCACATATATCCACTTATTATGACATCGCATACCTTCCGTCATCCGCGTCTCCCATTGACATAATACAAGTTCTACTCCTGTCATTTTTGTGACGTCATATACAATCCTGATTCGTTATTGTGACATCATATAATGGATGCTAATCCTGTCTGATACTACCATACCTTAATGTGTGTTCCAATCCTGTCTGATTCTACCATACCTTAATGTGTGTTCCAATCCTGTCTGATTCTACCATACCTTAATGTGTGTTCCAATACTGTCTGATTCTACCATACCTTAATGTGTGTTCCAATCCTGTCTGATTCTACCATACCTTAATGTGTGTTCCAATCCTGTCTGATTCTACCATACCTTAATGTGTGTTACAATACTGTCTGATTCTACCATACCTTAATGTGTGTTCCAATACTGTCTGATTCTACCATACCTTAATGTGTGTTCTAATCCTGTCTCAAATTATTCAGTACTGGTCTCTAGCCCTCTATTCCTCTTCCTTCCTACGCCTTTCCCTTCACTCTGTGCAATGTGTGTTTGGCGTTAGTGACTTTGGGACTCAACAGATGGAGTGGTGGGTGCTGGCAGCTTGTTCTGCACCTGTTTCCTGCTCCCCTTCCTCTTCTATTCCTGGTCACTTCCTCCTGTCCTTGTTTAGTTAGTGTAATACATACACTAAGACTAACAGGGTTAGTGTTAGTGTATGTATTACAATGTTCTTCATCACTATTACCCTGTTGCTGTGTTCATTACCTTCTTCTCATTATCTACTTCCTTGTTCTCCTCGTCTTTTACTGTGTTCTTCTGTTATATAACCGTGTTCTGCTTTTGTAACAGCTCCCGGGCATGCTGAGTAAGTACTTACTAGAGAGGAGTAAGTAAGGTCCCCCCCTCGGGTAAGTACTTGGGGGGGGGCCAGGTACTTACTTACAGGGGGACCAGGTACTTACCTACAAGGGGCCAGGTATTTACTTACAGGGGGGCTAGGTACGTACTTACAGTGGGGCTAGGTACGTACTTACAGGGGGCCAGGTACTTACTTACAGGGGGCGCCAGGTACGTACTTACAGAGAGGCCAAGTACGTACTTAAAGGGGGAGCCAGGTACGTACTTACAGGGGGAGCCAGGTACTTACGTACAGGGGAGCCAAGTACTTACAGGCTGCGGAGTCTGGGGGCGGAAGTACACAGGTCCCAGGGCACGGTGGTCAGGGCCGAACGGTCAATCCTGATCAACTCCAGGCTGCTGGTGCCGTTCAGGTCGGGGAACGCCTGCAGCTGCTTGGCCTCCTTCAGGATGCTTGTGGGGAGAAGCAAAGACGGTGTAGGTGACTTGTTGCTTTTCACTCGAGCAATAATACGGAAATTATCAAATATTATTTTTAATAAAATTATTTTTCTCTTGATTCGGCAAAAAAAACTTCATATATGAAGGTGAAATGGTGTGATATTTACATTAATATTTAAAAGCTGAGGTTTTTGGTTGGAAATAATTTACAAATTGACAGAAGAAAAATATAATTTTAGGGGGGGTAGAAATAGCCTAAGCTACTCTATCCCTTTGAGATGTATTTCTTTCTTAACTCAATAAACATACTTGAACTTGAATAAAATTTTATTGTATTAATATGGAATACAATATTTTGCGAGACACTGAGAGGTTCATAAAACAATATTCCTTAACATCAGTTATATAAACAATTAATGACAATTATTAAGACACTAAGGACTCTTTATCTATTAACTTAATCAATTAGCTCCAGATAATTCAGTAATAACTCAATTAGCTCCAGATAATTCAATAATAACTCAATTAGCTCCAGATAATAACATAAATTTTGCTGGATGAGTAGACAAGTCTGAGGTGGATGATTGTCAGGGGTAAAGCGCCAAGCCATTCCGACTATATAGATGAGTGGATGAGTGACTCGCACAGTTACAGCCCCGCTCCTGCGCCAGGAAAGTCCACTACGGGCTCACCATATCCCGTGCTACTTGGAATTTTTTGTTCCCAGTAGCTGAATCTACAACAACAACAGTGACTCACAGTTTAGTGAGGGCGGGGAGGTTAGTGAAGGCGCGGTGGTGGACGCTCAGGACAGGGTTAGACTGCAGCTTCACCTCCTCCAGGTGAGTCAGGCCCTTCAGCGAAGTCTCCCCAACGTAGGTCAGCCGGTTACTGCTCAGCAATCTGACGGGAACCCACCAGAGTTAGGTGGCTGCTGAGTAAGCCATCTTGGAAGTATAATACCCCCAATATGCAGGCGATGAGTCACAATAACGTGGCTGAAGTATGTTGACCAGACCACACACTAGAAGGTGAAGGGACGACGACGTTTCGGTCCATCTTGGACCATTCTCAAGTCGATTGTGAGAATGGTCACAATCGACTTGAGAATGGTCCAGGACGGACCGAAACGTCGTCATCCCTTCACCTTCTAGTGTGTGGTCTGGTCAACATAATATCACCAATTCCTACGTAATCAAATTTCCCTCCCACCGTTGTAAAGGGTGACAACTGGGGGCTTGTGTTGCAGATTGACGTGTTGTGTGTAAACAGTCGTGGCACTCGTTAGTCATGAAATTAGTTAATCTGAGCACTATTGACCTGGCACTACCGTCCTGGCACTCCTTATTCTAGCTCAATCGTTCTGGCACTTCTCAATCCTGGCACTGCTAATGTGTATAAGTGCGTATATAATGCAAAAGTAGGTTCAAATTAGCTATTATCTACAATGTGAATTGACAAGCAGTGGGAATATTGCAGTCATGAAGTAAATCAACTATAAAGTTAAGATAATCATATCCAATAATATGAAACTAATTAAGGTAAAGTCGTTTGTAGAAGGTGAAGTTGGCACTTACAGCTGCCGTAGTTTGGTGCAGTGAACCACCTCCGCTGGCACCTCCGTCAGTAGGTTGTCCTGCAGGTTCCTGTAAGAGTTCGACCCCATAAGACAATTGTCTTTATAAAAAAAAAAATACTTGTATAAATCTTGTAATCAGACCCTACATAATATTTCTGAATAAATAAAATATTTATATTATTATTATTAATAATGAATCTGCCGTCCTGAAGTGTTGTGACCTAGAATACTGTACAATTAGCTAGATAATTTCTTAAGTCATACAGACAAGTAGCGCGAATAGTCCAGTCAAAAATTCCAGCTTTGTCAAGAATTTTCCTCAGACTCAGAATGTGACATTCCTCAGTCAAATCCTTCAGTTCAGGGTGTGGCCGAGGACTGAGGTGATGTAATGTACGGCTGACGAATCGCCAGTTGCCAGGTTTTGAGAATGTCAGGAGGAAGCCGTGGCTCTTCGTCCAAGGAATTCTAGCAAGGACCTCTGAGTTGGCGAGTCACGCCAGGACCTTGGAGTTGGAGACTGTCCTCAGTGGAGGCCCGGGGAACGGGATTCCCCGAGGTTGAGAGGGGGCATTTCATGCAACTGTGTAGAGTCGAACTAGTGTACGTAGGTGTATAAGGAATCTACCAAAGGGGAAATGACATGGGTAAATTCTGAGGCCGGGATAAAGGATGTTAGGTTAAGGTACTTGGAGCAGTTGAGGGTCTATTGCATGGTCTGTGACCATACAATACAATACAAGTAATACAATACAGGCTCCAGGGAGTGGATGGCTATGGTCTGGGAGTGTGACGTATGTGTATTTAATGTAAAGAATGTATATTTGAAGTATACATAATAAATACCAAATATACTTGGGTTTCAGTAAACTTTCCTTGTAAATACATGTGTCATGAGCCAAACGGTACATGTTAGAGACTTGTTGTTATGTTAACATGGGCAATGATTTAAAAACGTATAACTAAATTCATGCATCACATTACATAATATGCATCTCGGTTTTCAACAATGGTGGCCCAGAATGTGTAAATGTTCATTACACCGGAGTTCTTAGATAGTTTCTAAGACTGTTTATCCTGCTTATTGTAAAACTATAATGAAGCTACAAATCATCCACTTGAAATTATAGTAATTATAATAACTATTTGGTCTAAAGTACCAATACGTAATGATGGACCATCAATAAACCACTTTTGCACGATTCATTTTATAGTCTGAAAAAAATTAACCTAAAACCAAAGTTAAATATTCCTAAGCCTACTATAGTACATATATGTACTATATTAAGCCTAAGATAGCATGCAATAGGCATAGAATTGCTAGGAGAGTTTGGTTAGGTCTTATAATTATGAACTGTTACAAACAAAAAGTTTCTGGTTTGTCCAATTTAAATAATACAAAAGTCGACTTCTTGGTGTTCCATCACCACATATTGTCACTTTGAACAAATAGTTACTAGACTGTAGTAACTTTTAATACTTTCATTTTATGGGGAATGGGGCGTTAAGTTAAAGTGATTGGTGTTTGTACTGCTAGTTACTTGTATTGTGTTCAAGGTAATTAATATTCAATATTTTGTTTACAATAAATTACATAGATTTATATATCTACACATGTAGAGAGTACACAACTGAACAGGCACAGATGAATGCACAAATGTGTAAGTACATAGTACAAAAGTATACAATTATTGAGTATACAACTCTACAAGCACATAGTAGTATAATACAAGACAAATCCAAAGTGCACAGTTGTACAATTACAAAGGAGCAGACAACTGTACAAGTACAGAGTACATAACTCTAAATGTACATTAGAGTGCACAATTGTATTAGTAATTTTGAGTGCTACCCAAAATTAGTGCTAGCAGTGTAACATGCTTGTCTCCAAAGCCAGAATATACATTGTGACGATAATCTCTTTCAAGAGAGATTGAGCCTGCTCTTCCCTATATCATTCACGTCATTCTACAAGTACAAGATACTATATTGAAGATACGTCCACCAGTATCGCCAAACGTTTTGCCCAGGAAGCAAAGCGTACCTTGCACCACCCGACACGCCGGCTCCGCCCGTCGTCAACGAGCAAACTACCCATTCTCCGCCTGCCTGCTCCTGATTGGCTGGTGTATCGCCGACCGCACCTGCACTCACGCCCTCTACCTGAGTCGACGTCTGGGCCAGCTCACGCCGTACTCCTCAGAATATCTCTGTGCTCTTAGAAGTTGACATCTCTCTCTGGTAGACTAAGCCCTGGCTGTCGTGTACTAAGGGAGGTGGCAGCTCAAGCCAGTATTCTCAGCACCTGATTATCATTATTATTGTCTTGCACTTCATTTTGTTTTAGAGTAAATTTCACATCTATTAATTATTCATGTTTTGTTTGTTGACTTGTTTTGAATTTTACGTAAGCCAAGGGATTGTCTTTGTTCATATCTTGTTTTCTAAAGTAATTAAAATTTCATTGTTTATATTTTGTGTGTCTTCCCATTACCTTACCACAGACAAACAGGCAAGCAGTCTCTTTTTTTTTTTTTCTGTAAGTGTGACAAGGCATTGCCACCTGCCATTGGAGGACTGCCGAACATCAACACTCCAACACTTTACCGTCACAACATATATACTTAAGTATACATGCATACTTAATAAGGGGTAAACATCAAAATGTTGTGGATTCCCTCTTACATTAGACTGCAGGAACATGATTAAGTTGACGTCCTTGCTAAGATTGTAGGAAATACAATGGTGGCAGCGGTGGGATTGTAACAGGGAAGGGGGATGGAATTGAGTTGAATGGAAATGAGGGAAAATGAAAGTGGAGAACAGAGCTAGAGGGAGAGGCTAAGAGGAAACAGGAAGGAGTGCATGGTCGAGAGGAAGGAAAGGGTAAATGGAGGAGAGTAGGATGAAAGGGAAAGTGTAGAGATACAAAAAATGGGATGAAAAGAAGACTTAGCAGACACAAAAATAAAGCAATAAATTAATTTAGACGAAAACTCAAAATCGCTAAAAAATATTTAAAACGTGCATTTAAAATGGACGAAAAATTTATATATGCAGTTTAGTCGTAAGAAGTGGAGGGACCTCGTCTTAAGCACGGAAAACGTACCTGATATAAGCTGGATAATATTTAAATTGTCCATTTCTGAATACGAAAACAATCTGCGATTCATGGTAAGTAGGAACCTTAAGCCAAAACATCAATACACACACACACACACACACACATTATATATAATATATATATATAATATATATATATATATATATATATATATATGCAATTGACGATCACAAAACACTGATCATTTTATGCGGAAAATCCACAGAGAAATATGAAATGAGGTGAACGTTTCGGCTTGTTAAAGCCTTTGTCAACACCACACCAGAGTCTGGTGTTGACAAAGGCTTTAACAAACCGAAACGTTCACCTCATTTCATATTTCTCTGTGGATATTCCGCATATATATATATATATATATATATATATATATATATATATATATATATATATATATATATATATATATATATGGAATAAGGCAAATTGGATACTGGGATATAATTTCTAGAAGCATTAGCGATAATACATCGAATATTTTACATCAACTTTTCCTTGTCTTCTTTGTGCATCATTTAGATTATGTGGTATTGCAAAACTTAATGCAATACCTAAGAATAAGACGCAACAGTGAATTGTACAGAGTTAATACGACTTTCTCCTATCGAAACTAAGAAAACAAACACAAAACCCAGAATTCCGTTTTCCTTCCATCCAGTCTCTGCACTTTGGGAGCCTCATGTCAATTGTACTGTGATTTGTGGACTTGTACTCGCTGGATTTGTGCGCCACTTGAGGGACTTGAAGTAGAAGGGGGAAGAAATAGCCTAAGCTACTCTATCCCTTTGAAGTAGAATGGGGAAGAAATAGCCTAAGCTACTCTATCCCTTTGAGATGTATTTTATTGTCTCAAGAAACGTACTTGAACCTCACGTCAAGTCATTACCCAGAGTGCTTTATCTTTATCTAGTAAAGTAAGATAATACTAGTAAGGATTATCTTACCTTTCTCCTTTACCGAAGGTAACCAGTTGACTCGATTACTTGCATTAGTTTCAAGGTGCTCAACCGATACTTCGCTTTTTCCTTAATGTGTTCAATATGCTGCACTTCACATTTCTCAGCATTGATCATCACCATCTGCCCTTTATCAAACAAATTTACCTGGGTGTTTGAATGAGCTTGTAATCCCTGTCGCTCTTGTTGTTCAAGATTCGTTACTTGGTACAAAAAGTTCCAAGTAGCACGGGCTATGGTGAGCCCGTTGTGGACTTACCTCGCCCCTGTCGCTGTAAGGCTGCTGTAACTCTCCTGCCAAGTTTGCTGTTATCAGCATGCTATTATATTTTCTTGTCAGCTAAGACCATGACAATTGTGAACATGACTCGCCAGGAAGATGCATGACAACTGTGAACATGACTCACCAGGAAGATGCATGACAACTGTGAACATGACTCGCCAGGAAGATGCATGACAACTGTGAACATGACTCACCAGGAAGATGCATGACAACTGTGAACATGACTCACCAGGAAGATGCATGACAACTGTGAACATGACTCACCAGGAAGATGCATGACAAGTGTGAACATGACTCACCAGGAAGATGCATGACAACTGTGAACATGACTCACCAGGAAGATGCATGACAACTGTGAACATGACTCACCAGGAAGATGCATGACAACTGTGAACATGACCGAACAAAATAAAGCATAACTTTGATATTTTTTTTCAGTGGTGAATACAGGAGTAGACGACTTCTCACTCCTGTTGGCAGAGTTTTCCCTTCCCATAGCTCCTGGTAAGCCTTATCCCACTAGTTTTCCCTAGAATACGACCTGCCAATCTTATAACAATCAGGTACCCAATCACTGTTGGGCGAAGAGAAGCGTATATTTAAGGATTGTTGGCTAGTTAATCCTCCTAAGCCAGGATACGAACCTAAGCCAAATCGCTCGCGAAGTGCAGGGCGAGTGCTTTACCACTCAAGGGTGGGCAGTTGTGAACATGAGAGGCCAAGAACGAGCATGAGGACTACCATAACAACCGGCTTGACCATGATGACCAAGAGCCTGACGACTGAGAATGCGTACAGTGTGTATTACTTACAGTATCTCAAGGCTGCGTAGCCTTGCCAGGGCTCTGGGCTCCACAGTGGAGATCCTGTTGTTGTGGAGAGATCTGAGGAGCAGAAGCGCGAGTTAGGGCGAGTGGTGACAGCCACTCTAAGCACTAAAAATGACCTTGACCTTATAATTACACTATGAAACACTATATCAATAATTACACACACATGCATGTATATATACATATATTCTTAGCACACAGAAGATGCCTTGGAACATCAAATGTCTCATTTTATTGTCGACAAGGAAAATCCTTTTGGTCGAGAATGCTATAATTTTGTCAGCAAGGGGAACACATTTTGTTTTTAACACAGTTAAGTATACCTGTACTTGTACAATTACTCGATGATATATCAAGGGTTACAGAGTCTGTGTCAAGCTACGTGATGTAAACAAAATAAAATCCCCGTCTCCCAGGATGATTTATCATACAAAACCATGTTATCAATAGTTAGCACTGGCAAACTTGGGTGCATCATGAATTTTCATCAAGAACACGGGAATGAATAAACTAACAATCGATTTCAATTTCAATTTCAACAATCGATAAAAAAATTTGCGGAGAGATTGATTAATTTAGAAGACACCACAATGCAAATTTTATGGCACAAAATATATTCAAGATTCAAAGCTGTTAAAACAATAATTTAGACTGGCTTTGAAATGAGCCAAAGATTGGAAGATGCGCGGAAATGCCAACAGTCTGTGGGTCGCGTGAGTGATGTAGCAAATTGGATAGGCTTAACTTATCCAACTTAAGCTTAACTTTGAAACGCTAAATCTTCATGCGTAAAAGATCGTGGAGTCATGAACTATAAGGATCTTAAGCCAAACAATTTATGTATATATGCTGGAAATAAGGCAAATGGGAAATCAGGTCTCAAACACATAAAAATCACAATAGCGTGATATATCAAATGAACAAATCCACAAGGGCCTTGAAGAGTGTTCGAACCTACGCACGGGATGTTCCCATATGCGTCTTAGTCAACTGTACCACGACATGATCAAAAGTATCGCAACCTGGAGTGATATTGCCCTCACAAGAATCCCGAAGCTTCTTCGAAGCCTAACCGAGGCTTCACACAATTTCCCCCATGCACTTGGGCTCTGTCAACCAGATGTTCTACCTCAACTTCTTCAATACACGCAGTATACATCCAATACATCATCCAGTTCTTCAATACATCATCCAGTTCTTCAATACATCATTATAAGGCCCTTGTGGATTTGTTCATTAGGTCTCATATCTAAAAGCGTTAGTAATAAAACATAATGTTATTCTTCAGTTTAATTTTTTCCTTTGTAAAACCCATCTAGATTATTGAGAGAAGAATTACAACAATGATCCAAGGAATTACACACACATGCATTATGAAGAGAAATTAACTATTTGTTAGAAAGGTGATGAGTATAAGGGGCGATATAACTGACGTATACACATAGATGAAAAGTATACCAAAGCGGATATTAATAGTGCTAAATATATTAAAGCAAAATAGAATAGGAAACAATGAATACAAATTGATTAAGCTTAGATTTAGGAAAGACCTGGGTAAATACTGGTTTAGGAATAGGGTGGTAAATTTAAGGTACAAATTGCTAGGCAATATAATAAGCAAATGACCTATGAATGTGTTTGGGTAAGAATATATACATGTAACCTCCCATGTTGCATATATATTAACCTAAGAATATATGCAAATGAATAAATCCGAGTCCAAGAGAGAGTCACTGTAACTTAAGATGTTCCAGAATCCTTGTTCCACATAAAGGTTTAAGAAACACTTGATCACTTTCCGGTTTATTTCAGCGTTTCATCAACAATAACATCTTCAGAAAAACACACTCACATATTAAGACTCAATCTTTAAATATGAAAATATAAGAACTGAAGACACTTCGGTCCATCTTGGACCATCATAAAGTCGGGAAGCGGAAACAGTGGTGGAGCCCGCCGTACACACGACAAAACTACGACGTTGCAATAACGTTCAAGCAAGTTTTAACACCTTCGAATAAGTTGTCACAACGTTCAAGCAAGTTTTAACACCTCAGAACAAGTTGCAACAACGTTCTAATACATCATAAAAACGTTATACCAAGTTGTAGCAACTTTATTACAAGTTGTAACAAGTGGAAAATAGCTACAGTTACGGTTTGTGTTTGCAGGAAGAAAGTCATTTTTATAAGGCAAAGTAAAAGGAGTAATAAAACTTATCTTTATCTCAAGGAGTGAGATAAAGAGGCGAGAACTTTAAAGAATAGGAGTAGGGTTTGAAATATAGGAATTGGGTAAATTATAGGAATAGGTTAACGGTATGGGAATGGGAGTAAGGAAGTATGGAACAAGACAAATATCATAAAAAAAGGTACAAATATAAGAAAGTGTAGAAATAAGGAAAAATTTAGCCATAGAAGACCAAATAACAAAGATAATGAGGTGAAATAGAGACAAAGATAACATAAGTAAGTCAAATCACATTTGTTAAGGTTAGCGCATTTAAGTATATACTGTGAAAGGGAAGAGCCAACAGCAACCAAGACTTCAAAATCTCCAAACGCCCTTCAAAAAATAAATCCCAAGCACTCAACAGAAAAGTGGCAATCGCGCACAAAAAGAAGTAGCAAATGCCTAATGTTTTTTGTGCGTTTTGGATTTTTTTTTGTGTGTTTTGAATTTTCTGTCTTTTTTGGGGCGTTTTGATTTTTTGTTGTTGAGCGTTTGGCACTTTTTTGTTAGGAGGGTGAGAGAATTATCAGGGGAAAGTGCCAAGCCATTACGACTCTATAGAATTTAGTGACTCGGAATTATATTTTATTATTTCAGGATTAAAGCAAAGTAAAGCAACATCAGTGTGGAGAAAAATTAAAACAGTTTCCCTTATTTTAGGAGCATAATTATCTCTGTTCAAACTTCATTGTGCATTTATTTGTCTGACATGTTGTTAAAGAACATGTCATTTCACTAAACCACAACTTGGCATCTTTAGTGGCAGAGTAAAAGGTAATGCAAATGAGCAGTGGCTGCAACATTAATTTCTTGCAGAATGGAAAGAAGTGAGGATACACAATAGGATAGGTTGTTACCCTGTTTAGGGGTTTGGGTAACTTTGTTCTGCATTTTCATTGGTTTGCTGTTGCAATAAGTTTAGTGTAAACTGGTGGGTCTCGTACATCGAATGATATACCTAAATATGAACTGGCTTTTGATAACTGGGTGAGAATGCTTATATTAGGCTTTTTTGGCTTTGTGTATCCTATTGTCCACCTTCTATTTTAGTAAATCGTTTGGGTGTTTTTGGTCAAAATATCTCTAGTGGTAGTCTGTTGTGTGTTTAAATTATTCTAACTCCTATGGAGCCTTTTTGTTTAAATACGATCGGGCAACTTTAACGATATGGTGATGTCTTGCCTGTATATTAAAATCGTTGGCGATAGATAACACTAGTTTATATTGTCAGCTCCTCAGTGATGGTGCTGGGTACGATTCCCGAGGCAGGACATACATATGGACACGTATCCTTTCACTCGATATCTGTTGACAGTAAACAGGTATACAGGAGTAAACAAAGTGCACCCTGGAGAATCTTAATAGTTGGCCAATGGATGTGGGATCTCTGCAAGCATATGTACGGGCTTACTGTCCCCAGCAACAGGAAACTATCAGGTCTTGCAAGAGTTGCTCTTGAGCAAGTTGGTTGTCTTTATAGTCTTGCAGTATGTGATGAGCTGTATCTTGTATTAAGTATCGGTTGGGGGTCTCATTATACTTTTCATAAGTCTTTCCTCCGTCGTGTGAGCCGCTGAAAAGTTCCTGTAGTGTTACAGGAGGGACAAGTACTATAGTGTTGACCTTCTTATCAGAGGTAAAAAATGGCCTTCACCCAAATATTGGTGATCTATTCCACACAAATGCTAGATCTTCAGCTGTTGAAAAGGACCTGCCTCACGCTTCCCAGGTCCTCGCCAAGCAGCTTGCAACTGGAGGTGTGTGAAAGAGTATCGTTGACGCGGACATCAACACTACTTCGCTCTTAAAACCAAAATATTCACACGTGGCACTCCACCGGAGCTCAAGGATCTTAGTACAAGACTAGCAATTGCTAAGAGGTACTCACAGGATGAGGAGATTATGCAGCTCATGTAGATCGCCGGTTTTCAAGGCTGTCAGCTTGTTGTGGGCCATGTTCCTGTGGAGAGACCAAATCCTTCGTCAGTGAGAGTGCGTCACAATATCGACAGGGACTATGTAATAGCATTAGTAAGACAGAGTGAAATATCCTCTGTACAACACATATTATGACCTGTTTTAAAATAATTGTCCCTACCTCTTAGTCGTAATTTATCCCCAAATTTCTAACTTTCCTTTATGCTCCCCATGCTCTCGACATTCCTTCCATCTTTCCAATTATTTCCATCTTTCTCATTCTCCAAATATTCACTGTTCTCTCCAGTTTTCCCCCTTTGTCTCAATCTTTCCTTTACTTTTCTCATTCTCTCCGCCATTCCCATCGCTCCACATTCTCCATTCTCCCCACTTAGTCTTCCTCATTTTCTCAACATCTTCACCATTATTTCCATCTTTCATTCTTTCTATCTCATTCTTTCAACATTACCTTCATCTCGCCTACCCTCCCCACCCAGTCCAACCACTTGGGCTGGACGGTAGAGCGACGGTCTAGCTTCATGCAGGTCGAAGTTCAATCCCCGACCGTCCAAGTGGTTGGGTACCATTCCTTTCGCCCCGTCCCATCCCAAATCCTTATCCTGATCCCTTCCCAGTGCTACATAGTCGTCATGGCTTGGCACTTTACCTCCTGATAGTTCCCTTCCCTTCCCTCCCCACCTTCCTCATACTGCTGTAACCGAGAACTCAAAGGAAGAACGACACTGCATATGCTCCTGCAGTTAACTAGTCCAGGGACAAGTGAATTGCAGATGCAGTTGGTCCACACGCTCGCTGAAGCACGCTGCATCACAAGCAAATCTGAATCATGTCACAGTGCGCGTCATAGTCAACAGTGCGCGTCATAGTCAACAGTGCGCGTCATAGTCATCAGAACACTTGCCATTACTACGCCTGGAAGCCTCTGACATAGCGTGCTGACGTTAGCATATTGGCTAAACTTTACACTTTTGGTTCAACAGCTCACTTATAATGTTTTTATGAGTGACTTTATCACAGGTACGAGCTTCTCTTTCTCCTTATCAGAGCTCACAGTCATTTCTGACCTGGCTACGGTGTTATTCAGCGCTCTCTAATGCCAAACTCCTTCGACGGGCCTCGTTAATGATGTTCTGTTACCAGCTTCCGTCCACAGATAACTACTTGTATGTTCACTGTAAACTGTTGATTGTTCTCTGTGGCTGCTCTGTGGGGTCTGAACTCTCCAGGTGTTAAAAGTATTTGTTGACGTCTTAACTCGCTTCTGTAAGCAATGTACTCGCTTCCGTAAGACATGTTCTCGCTTCTGTAAGACATGTACTCGCTTCAGTAAGACATGTACTCGCTTCTGTAAGCCACCGAAGCGGTGGCACGGGCATGAATAGCCCGTAAACCACCACAATAACTTTCTGACCAATCAGCAGAAAAACTATTGTTCTGAAAATAATCGAGAACTAAAGTAAACTCAGTTTAAATACACCAAGAAGTTGGGTATACAGCTTTCTGTGTACAATATTTCTTACCCCGTGAAGGTCACATTGTTAATGAACTGGGGATTCGAGTCTGAGTCGAAGTTTCATTGTGTTTAAACATGTGGTTTGCATGTAATTCCATGGAGGTTGTTTACTACCTCATCTGACATCAAGAAAGGTGTTTAGCATCCAATGAAGCTTTATTTCTTGAATGTTTTGAGCGAACAAATCCACAAGGGCCGTAACGAGGATTCGAACCTACGTCCGAGAGCATCCCAGACGCTGCCTTAATCGCCTGAGCTACGACATGGTATAAGAATTGCAACCAGAAATTCAACTGAATTTACTTGGATCCTGCAGCCTCTCCGAGACACAAACCAGGATTTTACACAATTCCCCCCATGCACTCGAGCTATGTCAATAGACCTTGAGCAGCCGTCGACATGAACAATCACATGATTAATATATATTTTGTTCCTCAGCGGACGCCAAGAACCAAATCGTCCATTTTCAACGGGGAATTTACTTATTATAAACAAACTATTTATTAAATATTTTATCTTAAGTGTATGGAAGAAACTGATCTAAAGTTACAGTTTCAATCTGTGTTGACGAAACAAAAGCAAGAGAAACAAGAAACAATGAGGATTACCTATTACACAAAATTGTACACAAATTGGCTATTGAAAACCTGTCATACATAATATCTTAGGATGATGCTACAGGGGCATATCCCGCCAAACACACACCGAAACTACGACGTTGGTACAACGTTTGAACAAGTTTTAACACCTAACCAGTCATAACAACCAATATAGCAAGTTGTAACAACGTTCTAATACGTCATAAACACGTTAAGCCAAGATGTAACAACTGTATTACAAGTTATAACAAGCGGAAAATAGAGACAGTTTCGGTTTGTGTTTCCAGAGATGTAGTTACATTAAAATAAACTCAAACACGTACACATTCTGCAGACAGCTCATGGAGGACAGGGCACGAGGAAAGGTTGTGAAGAAGTTCATCTCCAGAGAGATCTCCTTGAGAGAAGCAGGAAGAGATCCAGCAGTCAGTTCAGACAGTTTGTTGTTGTCCAGCATCCTGTAAGACATCATTAAACATACATAGGTAAAACATGGTACAAATATTTGACAAAAATACACGACAAAGATTAGAAATCGAAAATCTTCTGAGCTCCTCAGAGGCGAGACGTGTTTCTAGACTGCAAGAATGTCTATTTCCAGCGGCTGTGTGAGGCAATACAGAGGGAAAATATACACAGCCTTCGTGTTCTTGATCATCATCAGGCGACGAACTCGACAGCCTGTCAAAATTAACATTGTAAATTTATATGAATTTATATGTAAATGAATAGATGGAATGAGCGCTGGTAAAGATGGATAGATAGACAAATGGATGGAAAGATTGATGGGTGAATATATATGAACAGATAGATGTATGGATAATTGGATGGATTGACAGATTAATAGACCGACAGATGGGTAGATAAATATTAGATGAATAGATAGATGATAGATGCATAGATGGATGGATAGTTGGCCAGATAGATGGCGGGATGGATAGATGCACAGATGGGAGACTGACAGACAGACCCGAGCAACGCCAGGGGCCAGATTCACGAAGCAGTTACGCAAGCACTTACGAACGTGTACATCTTTCCTCAATCTTTGACGGCTTTGTTTACATTTATTAAACAGTTTACAGGCATGAAAACTTGCCAATCAACTGTTGTTATTGTTATAAACAGCCTCCTGGTGCTTTGGAGCTCATTAACTATTTAATAATTGAAAACAAAGCCGTCAAAGATTGAGGAAAGATGTACAGGTTCGTAAGTGCTTGCGTAACTGCTTCGTGAATCTGGCCCCCTGGCGTTGCCTGGGTCTCATGCAAATAGAGAGACGAACAATGTGTCATACAAGACCAATCAACTTACAGGACTTGTATAGGAGCGGCATGGAAGGCCTTCACGCTCACCGTCTTGATCTTGTTACCAGAGAGGATACTGAAAAGGAACAAAGAAATAATAAGCAGGCGATGAGTCACAATAACGTGGCTAAAGTAAGTTGACCAGACCACACACTAGAAGGTGAAGGGACGACGACGTTTCGGTCCGTCCTGGACCGAAACGTCGATTGTGAAAAAAATCTGTATATATAAATATATATATATATATATATATATATATATATATATATATATATATATATATATATATATATATATATATATATATGTCGTACCTAGTAGCCAGAACGCACTTTTCAGCCTACTATGCATGGCCCGATTTGCCTAATAAGCCAAGTTTTCATGAAATAATGTTTTGTTGACTACCTAACCTACCTAACCTAACCTAACCTAACTTTTTCGGCTACCTAACCTAACTTAACCTATAAAGATAGGTTAGGTTAGGTTAGGTAGGGTTGGTTAGGTTCGGTCATATATCTACGCTAATTTTAACTCTAATAAAAAAAATTGACCTCATACATAATGAAATGGGTAGCTTTATCATTTCATAAGAAAAAAATTATAGAAAATATATTAATTCAGGAAAACTTGGCTTATTATGCAAATCGGGCCTTGCGTAGTAGGCTGAGAAGTGAGTTCTGGCTACTAGGTACGACATATATATATATATATATATATATATATATATATATATATATATATATATATATATATATATATATATATATATATATATATATATATGTCGTACCTAGTAGCCAGAACTCACTTCTCAGCCTACTATGCAAGGCCCGATTTGCCTAATAAGCCTAGTTTTCATGAATTAGTGTTCTTTCGACTACCTAACCTACCTAACCTAACCTAACCTAACGTTTTCGGCTACCTAACCTAACCTAACCTATAAAGATAGGTTAGGTTAGGTTAGGTAGGGTTGGTTAGGTTCGGTCATATATCTACGTTAATTTTAACTCCAATAAAAAAAATTGACCTCATACATAATGAAATGGGTAGCTTTATCATTTCATAAGAAAAAATTTAGAGAAAACATATTAATTTATTAAAACTTGGCTTATTAGGCAAATCGGGCCTTGCATTGTAGGCTGAGAAGTGAGTTCTGGCTATTAGGTACGACATATATATATATATATATATATATATATATATATATATATATATATATATATATATATATAAATAAAATAATACTCTGTATATTATAAAAATAGTATGACTTCTCATCATTTGCTATATAATACAATTCAGCCAAAGATAATATGGAAGGGAACTATCAGGAGAAAGCGCAAAGCCATTAGGATTATATAGCACTGGGAAGGGGTCAGGATAAGGAATTGGGGATGGGACGGGGAGGAGGAGGGGGGAGGGGGAAAGGAATGGTGCCTAATCACTTGGACCGTCGGGGATTGAACCCGGACCTGCATGCAGGGAGATCGTCGCTGTACCGTCCAGCCCAAGTGGTTGAGGATAATATGGAGGTTAAATGTAATTTTTGCTGACATACAACTCCACAAACACGTACATACAATATTAATAAATACGTACATAAAATATATTATAAATAAACACACACACACACACACACACACACACACACACACACACACACACACACACACACACACACACACACATTTAGGTCCCCCATGATCAGTCATTGCTGTAAACAACCGATGCTCGAAAGGCGGGATCCAAGAGTCAATGCTCGATCCTGCAGACACAACTAGGTGAGTACAACTAGGTGAGTACACACGCACACACACACACACACATCACAGAGCCTTGCGGTCGAATGGACAGCGCTCAGGGGTAGTAGTCCTAGAGCCCGGGTTCGATTCCCGGGCGAGGCAGAGACAAATGGGCAGGAGTTTCTCTCACTTGATGCCCCTTTTCACCTAGCAGTAAATAGGGACCTGGGTGTTAGACAGCTACTACGGTATACATATTAGGAATGTGTATGTGAGAAATATAGATTTTTGTTTTTGTTTTTTTGGAGGGATATTCCTGCGCGGGCCCTAAGCCTCTGGCTGGCCCACTAAGTGTTGCTTGTTTCTGTTTTACTTGGGCGGAGTATGAGTATTTATGACTCGTATGGTCGCTTCAGTAAGATTTTGCCCCACGTGTTTAACAATTTCTTCTGCTCTGTTAAATCTAAATTGAAATCTTAATGGGTCTGTAACTGTGCACCGTGTTAGATAATGTTCCAGTGGTCTGTCGGGCATTTCTCCACAGTGCTGACATTTCCTCTTATCTTCCGGAACCTGTAAGCCTATTTCCCCATGGGTATCCAAGTCTGATGCGATGTAAGTGTACTTCTGTTGCTCTACTGCTCCCTTTCATCAAACTAAGTGGTTCGTAGTTGGTTGAATTCTTGTACCAACCCGCAGATCCTGATGTTGCAACTGCTGTGTTGTGGTCACTGTATATCTTTTGCATTGCTCTGTTTCTAATTACTTTCTTAATCTGTGATAAACTCTGTGGTATGTAAATGTCCACATTTCTTCTCCTAGTTGCAAGTTTTGCAGCTTCGTCTGCAATGTCATTTCCTATTATTCCCACATGACTTGGCACCCAGTTGATAGGTACCCGTCGGGCTTGTCGTTTGAGTGTTTGCATTAATGATATGAAATTTGTGATCAGATGGATGTTATCACATATGTGTTTTTGTTGCAAGGTTTCAACGGCAGTTCTCGAAACTGTATGTATGATAACATGTTGTCGGTGTTCAGCAAGAGCATGTTCCAAAGCCTTTTGAATGGCTAGCATCTCTGTTTGTAAAGTCGAACACCCATTTGAGAGTCTCCAACTATTTACAGCGTTTCCTGCTTTAACTACAGCTCCGGTTTCTTGTCCCTGCTCGTCTACTGATCCATCTGTGAGGTATGTTAAGCTGTCAGATGCCAAGTTTGCTTCTATATGCATCTGTGCAATATTATATACAAGACAGAGTAAAATAGGTCCGAATATTAGACAGCCAATGATTAGAAAAGCGGGGTCCAAGAGCTAACTATTCCATCCCGCAGGCACAAAAAGTATATACAAACAGTAAACACACACACACACACACACACACACACACACACACACACACACACACACACACACACACACACACACACACACACACATAACAAGAAAAACGAGTGAAAAGAGTCGAATTGTCCAATTGAGTTGCACAACTCGATTGGAGATCGACTCAGTCATACGTATACATGAGGTACTCACAGTGTGTGTCAGGTACTCACAGTGTGTGCGAGGTACTCACAGTGTGTGTGTGAGGTACTCACAGTGTGTGTCAGGTACTCACAGTGTGTGTGAGGTACTCACAGTGTGTGTCAGGTACTCACAGTGTGTGTCAGGTACTCACAGTGTGTGTCAGGTACTCACAGTGTGTGCGAGGTACTCACATTGTGTGTCAGTTACTCACAGTGTGTGAAGGGAGGTGTAGAGGCTGAAGGTGTGGTCACGAAGCTCCGTTATCTCGTTGTATCTCAGGTCCCTGTTAATGGAAAGGTGATTTGAATGTATAATTTATTTACCTATTGTATAATCTAATGATGCAACATATTACAGTCGAAAAGCTATATATAGTATGCAGCTTCTGAGATATATATATATATAAATATATATACGTCAAATTTTAATGGTCCCCCCCAAGCCAACATGCATCAGTAAACTCTTGACCCATGAAGGATTCGAACCCGATCAGCTAGGGCCTAATATACCCCCTTGACATGTCGAGTATTATAACCAGTCAGCCACAGACTATACAAAAGGATTGAGAAGCCGTCAGACTTTTAATCCCTAACTCCCCACAAGACTTTTCTTGGCTTGCCTTGGAGATCATTCAGGCTTGACCCACAATTGATGCTCATGCGGCCCCAATATGTTGAAGCGATTTGATGAAATATGTGTCCAATAAAGTCCCGAGCACTGTCGGGTGGCATTGCTTTTCGACCATGTCGTGGTGCAGTGGTCTAGGGCGTGTGCTTGGGGGTACCCAGTATGCGCAGGTTCGAATCCTCCTCATGGCTCCTATTGATTTTCTCATTGATACATCACGTTAGAGTGTATTCATTGTGCTTAATCACTTCCAACTTTACCACCACCACTACTACTAACACCATCACTATCATCAACAGCATTTCTACCACTACAGCATCACAATCACCATTACCACTATCAGTATAACCACCACTATCACCAGTACTACCACCATTACCAGTAATAATGGTAATCACCACCAGGGGAACCTGATTGTGCGTCAGTTTGTCTGCCAATTAACAAGCGGACTTGTTAACACTGCTAATGACCAACTGGCAATTAGTGTTTGGCCTCAGTTTTACTAACCGGGGTGAGGAGTGCCGACTTGGTTATGTCTTGAGATTTAGTGGCACTCTAGGAGAAAAATTCTCAAAGATTACTCTCAAGACTCAAGAGTTAAAAACTATAGTTACACGTCTTCGTAATATTGTCTCCAATAACAGTAATATATATTGATAATATATTGGAGTACCACATCAGCTTACAGTGCTACAGAGACCTGGTGGTACAGTACCACGTCCCGTTACTGTGCTACAGTGACCTGGTGGTACAGTACCACGTCCCGTTACTGTGCTACAGAGACCTGCTGGTACAGTACCACGTCCCGTTACTGTGCTACAGAGACCTGGTTGTACAGTACCACGTCCCGTTACTGTGCTACAGAGACCTGGTTGTACAGTACCACGTCCCGTTACTGTGCTACAGAGACCTGGTTGTACAGTACCACGTCCCGTTACTGTGCTACAGAGACCTGGTGGTACAGTACCACGTCCCGTTACTGTGCTACAGTGACCTGGTGGTACAGTACCACGTCCCTTTACTGTGCTACAGTGACCTGGTGGCACAGTACCACGTCCCGTTACTGTGTTACATAAGTCTACGGGGCGAGGCTTCAGACCTTCCTCACTATCCCGTCAGCTTCGCCGGGATAGTGAGGAAAGAGGAGGGAAGGCAATAGTGAGTCACCGCCACCATTACTCCCCGTCTCACCATCGCTAATTTTCAGGCCGCCAAACACACCATCAGTCTTCATGACTGAGGAGCGTCGCCACAATTCTTGTCAGAATTTTGCTTGTTAGCGTCGCCCGGAACGTGACTGCATAAAAGTCCTGAACTGTTTAAAAATGCTGTAGCGAATGGTCCATTGCTTAGCTCCTTCCAGCATGTTATATATATACCAAGTGAGCCCTGGTAAAATAAATAATATTTGATTCACTTGAAGCAAGGTAGGAAGCAATATCCTATCTATGGATAGGATGGAGAGTCACCGATTTATATAAGTTGCCTATTTATAGAGTCATAGTCACCTATCCATAGGTGACTATGGATAGGATAGAGAGGTGGTGTAGAGGTTCGGCACTCCGTGTGTAATAAAGAAATTCCTGTGACGAATTATCAAGATTTTACATGAAGATTAAAGCCATTTTTTTTATTTGGCAGAGGAGCCATATTTATTTTCTCATTACATCTCTAAAGGCATAAATGGTGGAAACTTTAGGCTAACAGTCTTGAGTAGAATATAACCCGATGAACAAAAGTACAGAGGCATAAAGGAAACAACTGAAGGCCTATGCGAGGCTGCTCCTGTTGGCCCGTATGAGGCTGCTCCGGTTGGTCGATGCTAGGTAGCACCTGTTGGCCCATATGAGGCAGCTTCTGTTGGCCTATATGAGGCTGCTCCTGTTAGCCCTTATGAGGCTGCTCCTGTTGGCCCTTATGAGGCCGCTCTTATTTATACCCAATCATGTTGTATAAGGAAAAAAAAATTGTTTGATTTCCAGCCGAGAAATATTAGTACTTTTCATACCTTAACCCACACACATGACAATACATGAATTGGTCAACGTCTCCTACCTAGTGGGACCGAAAATTGCCACATTTATTCTTTAGTCATATATGTGTGGGCTGGGTTGTGTGGGCTCGGCTATTGTGGCTTGCTCTCTGCATTAGGAGTTGTGTCCATCACTCCGGTCTGATGTTTCGTGTTATTCCTCAAATTATTCCGACATGTCCGGTATAGAAATGTAGGAAGAGTATGGCCGCTGCTCCAGGTCAGAATGTTAATTAAGAGAGGCAAACTAGAGTAAAGTTCATGTAAACACGAAATGCTATGTTGACAGCCGACTCGTTCACTGTACATTGTTCCAAACTGAAAAGCTTCGTTCACGCCACATTGTTCCAAACTGAAACAGTTCGTCCATCAAACATTGTTTCAAACTAAAGTTCTTCGTTCACTTCACAATGGGATTATTTACCCAACGGGTAATGTTCTTGGGAGACAAGAGTATTCCCGGAGAATAGGATCTAATCCTGCTAAGTGTTCTTAGTCATACTCTTTATAATATATTAATTAGTAGTAGTAGTAGGCATCCATCAGTCTCAGGAGACTATGGAGTTGCGCTCTGGTGTCGGTCTGGTCTGGAGTGGCCTCACCAGGGCGCAAAGCCCTGGCGAGGTACAGTTAATTAATATATTAATTATCGCTCTGTTAAATGCTGTACCTAGAAATTCAACAGCTGCTTCAGTGTCCCTGCTGTTGATGTCACGGCACACACCACTGGGAAGGTTAACCACCAGAAAATCCTCAACTATGAACTGAGACATGATAGAACCTAAAGATAAATATGAATTGACACCCACCTACAACAGGGAGGCGCTATTTGTAAGATGAAACTGTACGATGGATCTAAGAGTCGTTAATATGAAGGGAGGCTATTGATCGCTGAAGGATAGACAGATTCAGCACCGCTCCTGTGCCAGGGGAGTCCACTACGGGCTCACCATAGCCCGTGCTACTTGGAACTTGTTCCAAGCAGCTGAATCTATATCAACAACAGCAGCTGAAGGATATGGCAGGACATCACCCCAGGTATGGAGCGCGTGTCAGTATGACTGAAATTGCATCATCAATCGTGCCTATATTAGGTCCTTGAATATCGTTGCAACCCTCCTTGCTCTAAGGCCTGACACAAGGCTTTAATAATACAAAGTGAAGCTGTGAGGGACATTCTCTCATGTCCCTTTATCACGAAGATGCATAAGAGAGAAAAATTTAATATTCCAAGCGTCATAATTCATGTCACTTAATGTTTACATTTTTTATCAAAATGTTCTTTGTCGAGTGCTATCATCCTCCAAAAGAAAAGTAGTAATCGGAAACTGGTTAAATATTATATAATTTGCACACTTTAAAAAAAGAGAAAAAACAAGGGAACTTTGCTACCCTTTGCAAGTTCATTCTTTTAACTAGTTACTATTTTTCTTTTTAACCCTAAACAGAAAGTTGAAAAGCAACTCAAGTCTCAACCAGAAGCCAAGAGAAGCCCTTGGAACCTAAGAACATACAAATAAAGAAAACTACTGAAAGGCCTATTTATTATTAATATTATTATTTTCTACCACAGACGTGGCCACATTTACAATGTGGTACAATCAGTGTTTGTCACTGATTGTACCTGGATTGTACCTGGATGGGGTTCTGGGAGTTCTTCTACTCCCTCACGCCCGGCCCGAGGTCAGACTTTACTTGTGAGAGCTTGGTCCACCAGGCTGTTGCTTGGAGCGGCCCGCAAGCCCACATATCCTCCACAGCCCGGTTGGTCCGGCACTTCTTGAGGAAAACAATCTCGTTTTCTCTTGAAGATGTCCACAGTTGTTCCGACAATATTTCTTATGCTCGCTGGGAGGCTGTTAAACAACTGTGGACCTCTGATGTTTATACAGTGTTCTCTGATTGTGCCTATGGCACCCCCTGCTCTTCATTGGTTCTATTCTGCATTTTCTTCCATATCGTTCACTCCAATATGTTGTTATTTTAGTGTGTAGATTTGGGACCTGGCCCTCCAGTATTTTCCACGTGTATATTATTTGATATCTCTCTCGTATCCTTTCTAGTGAATACATTAGGAGAGCTTTGAGACGATCCCAATAGTTTAGGTGTTTTATCGTGTCTATGGATACTGTACATGTTCTCTGTATTCCCTCTATTTCAGCAGCCTCTCCTACTCTGAAGGGGTAAGTGAGTATTGAGCAGTACTCAAGACGGGACAGCACATGGTGCAGTAGGCATCCATCAGTCTCAGAAGACTATGAATTTGCGCTCTGGTTGTTGGTCTGGAGTGGCCTCTCCAGGGCACAAAGCCAAGGTAGGTTGATACGGGGAAGAAGCTGTCACCCATGCACCAGGTCCCCTTCTTCACGGCGCCGAAAGTCTCCAATGGAAAGGCAAACTCCAACACGATTGGTTCCAGCGCCGTCGCAGGAACTGTCAGAACGAGGTTGAAGGCAACAACGAACTGCCCTAAGGACTCCAGTACCGGAGGTTACCTCGAGGTTGGTAAAAGAAGAAACAGGGACTCCAAACACAGAGACAAGTGATTTGAAGAGTACAACCATTGTGATCGGATTCCTGGATTTGCAGGTTCTCGTAATCCATCCTATCATTTTTCTGGCTGACGCAATATTTACTTGGTTATGCTCCCTAAACGTTAGGTCGTTAGACATCATTATTCCACAGATCCTTTTCGTGTTGCTTTCCTACTATAGGCAGATTTGAATGTGCTTTTTACCCTGTATTTATCAGATGATATCAGATGATATCAGACATACCAAAGTTTCCAGCTTAATACAAAATTCTGTTTTACCTCTTTCAACCTTCAAATTATCCAAAAATATTTTTAAATTATAATTACTACACAACGTGAGCTGTCACGTCTTCTTGAATACTTTAATAGTGAAATGTATACATTAGTCATCTAAAGCTTTTGTTTATTCATTAGATATATTAAAAACGTCTCCCACCCATATGCTAGAGTGTGTCATAGAGGAGTGTGTAGCCAAGTTACTCACATTTTGACGATCGTTGCCGGGTCGAGGCCGCCGAGGGCTGGAAGGTCAGGCGGGTCCGTCAGCCTGATGCCATGACACTTGAGGGACACGAGGCCAGTAGTCTGGTCGACACGTTTTTCCTTGAATTTTGACCATGGACACCGACGGGATGTTAGGGGTCTCGCAGGCTCGCAGGTGCAGTCGGAGGGGCAGGCGGAGACAATGGTCGACGACAGCAGCAACAGCATGCAGCAAAGCGACCACAACAGGGGCAGCAAAGTGCCCCTACCGTCCCCTGCATGCCCTCCAGCGTCACCACAGTCCCTCATCGTCCGCCCAGGAGTGACCGGCGAGAGGGCTGGGATTTATGGGAGTGTCACTCGGTTTAGGAGTGAGGAGTAAGCGAGGTCTGGGCGGCCCTTGGGAGGTGCCATGAAGAGGTCCAACGGGCGTCATGTGGGCGTGTTGGCGTCGTCAGGGAGTACAGGTGGGCGCGCCAGCTCGCATGGCTCCACACCTCGTCCTGGAATGGAAAAGCCAGAGGTGAGAGACCGTTGTTGTAATAGATCCAGCTACTCGGAACAAGTTCCAAGTAGCACGGGCTTTGGTGAGCCCGTAACTTACCTGGCACAGGAGCGGGTCGGTGAGAGACCGTGAAAGAGTACATATATATGCAGCAATATGCACTACTCTATCACCTACGTCGACTACCTTGTGTCTGCTCAGATATACTTTTTCAGAACCTGTTAAATGTATTACTATTATACAACAAAATGTAAAATTAAAATTACTTAGCGCATACTTAATTGATTAATGAGATAATAAAAGGAATTCCATGTCTGACCAACACATTCCTACTGGCTGCTCCGAAAACTTCACATAATACAATATATTATCTTATATAACTAATTTATATGGAAGAACTAATGCAAAGTTACGTGTTTCTTTTGCAAGTATTTATAATTACTCAGCATATCTTTTTAAAATCCTATGTCCACTGCATAAGAAATATTTCCACTGCATAAGTCACAGCCACGGCGGTGGTTGTGACTTTATATATATATATATATATATATATATATATATATATATATATATATATATATATATATATATATATATATATATATATATGACAGTGTCAGATCACGGAGGAAGAATTGAAACAGGAATTTTCTTAAGTACTTTCGTATTTTATAATACATCTTCAGAAGGATGAGTTTATACCCCTCAGACCACGGAGGTCTGACAGTGTCAGACCTCCGTAATCTGACACTGTCACATTTTTCATCACATTAATTTTCGTGATTTACACACACACACACACACACACACACACACACACACACACACACACACACACACACACACACACACACACACACACACACACACACACATAAATATATATATATATATGCACACATGCTTCACACCAAGACAGGGACTGGAGTGCTGGGGCTGGAGGAGTAGTGTGGGGGGGGGGGACGCTACTGTGGTGATGGTGATGTACGAGGCGACGCCCTACCTCTTCCTGGCCTCCATTTATCACAATTTATACTTCATTATGTGACCAAGTTTCCCCTCACTTGCTGACCAAGTTCCCATTTCGTGGTAATAACTTTTAATCAATTCCCGCCGTGTCGTAGTTTTCTAGGCTAAAGTTCACTCAAAATATTACAAGAATATCTATATAATTTGTCTATAACCTTTTTTTCTTTGTTTCAAACATTTGTAATTGTTTTAGATTACTATTTAAAGTAAACTTTTTTCTTATGTGATCTAAATAATGTGATATATGTGCTTCCGTTTATTATGTCTGGACTAGATTTATTTGCGTTTAGTAAATAAAATCGAGGCAATTGGATTTATTTCATTCATATATAAACAAGATAACCCACTTAACTCACTGCTAATTAATCTTAGGAAGCGAAGTCTTTTACGCTGTGATCGAAAGCGAAAATAATGTTGTGCATAAAGTTATGTTTACAGGCTGGACGGTGTAAGTATATACAAATATATTCAGTAATCATTGTAATCTGATGTCTGCCTCAGACTGAGTACAGTTAATATTGAACAAAAATACAGTTGCATGAAGATTTCAACAGACATATTTAAAAGTGTTTCCCACATACTTTACTTATACTTAACACCTCATTTCATTAAAATATTTGTGTCATTTTATCGCATTTCTCTCATAATATCAAATAACGCCTCCTCATGCAGGCGATGAGTCACAATAACGTGGCTACAGTATGTTGACCAGACCACACGCAAGAAGGTGAAGGGACGACGACGTTTCGGTCCGTCCTGGACCATTCTCAAGTCGATTGAAACGTCGTCGTCCCTTCACCTTCTAGTGTGTGGTCTGGTCAACGCCTCCTCATGTTATAATCATACTCCTAGTTATATCATCATGCTCCCCCTCCTGATATCATACTCCCTTCCTGTTATCATATTTCTCCTATACTTAATTAATCATATTTTACACTCGTCCTCACATCATTATAATCTCCTCATATCATTATACTCCAATCCTCATATTGTCATATGACAATATGCTAACGAACCGTTTACTAAAAATAAAATGAATACAAAGGTTTGTGGCTGGTATAATTAAAATAAGCGTATATTTTAACTATACCAGTATATTTTAACTAATATATTTTTGAAAAAAAAAAATAAAAATATATTACTTGTATATTTAGTCCGCAAGTATATTATATTGGTGCTTTGCGAGCGATTATATATTATGTGCAATTTGCACAATCATTAATTAAAATTTTATTTCTAAAATTTATTTAATGACTATTGCATATATTACAAAAATATTATGTAAATAAAAATATATATATTGAGCCATTAGCTCCCTTTGCTATCACAATTTTTGCAAATAAAATATGCAATTGCATTGTGATGGATGAATCATGAAACTTAACATACGCTATTACTTATGATAATTATATTGGATCTATTTCACTTAACTATTTTTGTCTCTTAACGCAGACGAAAACAGTGATTGATATGCTGATGCTGTCCTGACAAGTGACAGATGCTGAAGTGATTGAGTGATTGACATGCTGAAGCAATTGTTTCACGTTCCCTGTGTCAACCACTGGCCCAAGAAATGTTTATCACTCAGAATATTCGGTAATATGCTTATTGTTGTGATGTGTGTCTATATATATATATATATATATATATATATATATATATATATATATATATATATATATATATATATATATACATACATACATATATATATATATATATATATATATATATATATATATATATATATATATATATATATATATATATATATATAACTGAAAACTCACACCCCAGTTGCATATTGTCCTGGGGACCATTCAGGCTTGTTCGCATATATATATATATATATATATATATATATATATATATATATATATATATAAACTTGTTTCAATTTAAACTGGAGCTGCAAGGGGCTCTTGCAGCTCCACCGAGGACCGTTAATCACTTACAATTCCTGGAGGGTGGAAAAAGGAGCTCACTAAGACGACTCTAGTCCCTAATTATACCTCAGGGCGTCATACTCGGTACTGCAAACGGGGTATAGAACTCACTCACCCAGTACCCACTGGATAAGACTCTCGACTCCACACACACACACACACAGCGCCCGGTGCAGTTGACGTATAACTGGGGAGGCTAGGATACCCAGAACTCTGGTAAACTCACTCAGGCCTTCAGGTGTCCTCACACGTCGGTAGCACCACTGTGGGTATACAGTTCCCTGGAATTTCTCTTGGCCATTGTCCAGTATACACACACTTCCTCCAAGGTGATTGCTGGCTGGAGATGTATGCTGCAGCTCCTAGCCTCTCCCACACACATACAGGTCCCACAGTACATATCCGTTATTAAGATTCAGATCTTACCTTATAATGATCTTAACTTATAAAAAGATCAACACTTATAATGATATAAGTGTTGCTCATCATCAGCAAATAAAATAACAGAGGTGGCGACACAAGTACAGTATATAAAAATGACATTATGAAAAAATAAATATAATTCCATAACTGCATTAGCCTCATAAAAATTACAAACTGGCTGGTCACAGCCTCTTTAAAATCAAAAGTATACTTTCCTGTATGCCCTCTCCAGAGTGTCTCTAAATTAACTAAAAATTACCACTAAGCAAAAAAATGAGGCTATCTTGGGTAATTCTATTTTCACGCTACCTGTATTCTCACCCAGCAGGTAATAGCACAAACCGAAATCTCTAGCCGTCAATAGGTTCAGAGGGAAAAAATATAATTACGGCAGCAGAGTTAGAGGATATGCAACCACGGAAATAGAGCATTTATGTAGGCTAGGCAAGTTTCAGAGCGAAAGAAATGGACCTGTGAAAATTATTTTTACGAACAGCAACCCAATCATGTATACATTGGTATCGAAGAGATATTTGATGGATGAGAAAAATTGCCATGTTTATTAGACAGGACATGTATAAGGAGGAAAGGGAGGCAGCCAAGAGAAACTGAGAAGAAAACCAAATGAGAAATGCAAGGAAACCAAAAAATGGCACAAACAGGGCACAGGATTAAGCAAATCTGGCAACAAAGGAATAGAGAACTAGGAAATAGTAGGACAGACCAGCTTAACGACACAACAGAGTGCTACAGAGGTAGATAGTGCTGCTCAGCCTAATGGAACATCAACACGGTGCATATACAAGAGTGACTGGTACACCATACCACCTCTACCCTTATCAGTAACAGAAATGCAGCCAGATGATCAAATACCTCTTGAGGAAAATGAAAGCAGCCCAACTGTCATGATTAGCATAAAAGTAATGTACAAAAATGCAGATGGCCTTGCAAATAAAGCAATAGATTTACAAGAGAGTGGCAGAAGTGGAACTACACATGATCTATCATGTGTGGTTCACCCATACATTATATATGTGTGTGTGTATAATGTATGGGTGAACCACACACACATTATACATGTGTGTGTATGGTCTGTCCGTCCATCTGACTTCTGCACCATCTTTTTCTGTCGTTGAATGCAGCCAGACTCTTCCAAACAGTGACGTGATCAAGTGGGTTCCGTGGCATATCTCTGAGCGTCAGATAAAACTGCTGTCCTAGCCCCCAAACAATATGGGGTTTCGTTGAATTGAAAGCTATAAAAGGGTCCTTTTATATCTGAATGAGTCATTGGCTCATTCTTTTGATACGGACCCGAGGCGCGTTTGAGGACCCCGAACAGCCATTAGCAGACGTGGACTTGCACCAATAAAATTCTTGGGTTCTGCACTCAACGACTTTTATAACGAGTCGTGAACTCACTTCTCCATTGACCCTTATTCACTCTCCCCGACTCCCTAGTGTAACTCTTACCTCTCCCTACTCCCCTATTCTGCGCTTTATCCACATCTTTTACTATTTGTGTTTCTCTCCTCCCATCATCATCACCTTCTGCATCATCTTCCTTCGTGTTATCATATTCAACTTAATCGATTCCTACGATTCCTACTACACTTTTTACTTGAGACCGCTATCATATGTCTTTAGACTGCAAGTAACTATCTCCCTATAACCAACATAGTTCTCAAAACTACCTTTTTCTTCTTACTCCATCTCCCTCTTCTGTGGTCGTTTGTCTGGGTACATCACTTCATACATATTTAAAACTCTCTCTCGTAAAACATTTGAAGTGAAAATGTTAAAGTTCAGAAAGGGAAGTGCCTTCTCTACTCTGTAGTAGCTAAAAGGTGCTGTCTTTCCTTAGATCATTTTAATATTTAATCGTAATGTTTGTTTTACTTGGTACTTTTAGGATTAGATTTTGATATTACATGACAATATCTTTGAATAATCTGGGAGCCAGATCCGATTATCTCAAATGTAAGCGTGAGGTACTGAGGAAGATTCTTAGATATTTTTGCAGAAAAATGGTTTGCCAGTAGACTTGTGTGTGTGGTGTGTCTGTCTATCTATCTATCTGTCTGTCTGTCTGTCTGTCTGTCTGTCTGTCTGTCTGTCTGTCTGTCTGTCTGTCTGTCTCTCTCTCTCTCTCTCTCTCTCTCTCTCTCTCTCTCTCTCTCTCTCTCTCTCTCTCTCTCTCTCTCTCTCTCATTATGACATTATATCAGAACCATAAACCAAGGCACCACTGTTTACAAACACAGTGTCCAGTTTAGTGTCAATAAAACAAGAACGAAGTTTTACAACCGTGAAGTTAGCTGATAAGAGAGATACTGTGGCTAGCCTCACGGGGCTCTTGATCGTTACGACTGAGTCTGGAGGCAAATATGGAGAGATATTATCAAGCTGTCACAAGTGTTCTGACTTTTGTGTTGCCTTTCTCGCCCTGGGAACCTGTACGGCTCTCTTTTATGGCGGCAATTGTTGCTTCTGGACTTATCTTGAGGCTGGTGTCTTATAGGGCGGCTCACGCTGCACACGACACGCTCACTGCACTTAGGAAATATATAAGTGCCTAGGAACTGCAAGAACCACCAAGGGCGACATCTCCCGTCACGCAGGGTGCAGTCGCACCTCCACAGATCTCCAGTATCATCTGTTGATACTGGTAATGGCTCAAAAGGGCCACCACTTACGGGCTATTCATGCCCGTGCCACCTTTTGGGTGGTTAATCTTTTTCAATCAATCAATCAGCAAGAGCCATACCCAGCACCAGCACAGGTGCGCACAGACACGCTTACAGCAACAAACTGGAGAAAAGGAGATGTTGTTGTTATAGATTCAGCTACTTGGAACAAGTTCCAAGTAGCACGGGCTATGGTGAGCCCATAACTTACCTGGCACAGGAGCGGGGCAAGTAGCACAGGCTATGGTGAGCCCGTAGTGGGCTTACCTGGTACAGGAGCGGTGTTGTGTGGAGAAAAGGAGAGACGGGGAGGATATGATAACGGCATACAAAATTAAATTGTGTAACACGAAAATGTTCAAAGTAGTAATTTTCACCATAAGAAATAGAGGAAGCAACTGAACATCGAGAAGAAAAAGCAAGGAGTAGAGAGTTAAGACAAAGCTTAAGAGGAATATAACTATAAGGTGGAGACAGTTTCCATACATTTAAAGTGACACCAGATCACCACGCCTCTCGCCTTTATCTCCCACTAGATTGATTGATTGGTGAAGATTAAGCCACCCAAAAGGTGGCACGGGCATGAATAGCCCGTAAGTGGTGGCCCTTTTGTGCTATTACCAGTATCAAGAGCTGATACTGGAGATCTGTGGAGGTGCGACCGTAACCTCTCACCTTCCACTAGGACCAGCCCGTCCTCCTAAGGTCTCCCAACGTCAAGAAAACGATCAATTTAAAGTGGTCTCTCCTAACCTACCAGAGGACCCAAAACAGAAAACGGAACAGTACGTCACTTTCGCCAGCCGCTTCTAATTTCTAGTACGACAACTTTTTGGCCTTACGTAACGCATACGAGCGAAATGCGACGTTCTTTATAAGAGGACAGGTTGTCCGGGGACACCAGATACTTTTCAGTTTTCCTCTTTTCCATTTAAAGAGCAGTAGTGAATAGTTCTATGTTGCCCAAAGTGCGCTCTGCTTTAACCTAAACAAGAATTACTTTTTTAATTGAATGAGCTAATTTGCTAGGCTATTAGGAATAATGTATTTAATTATTCAAATTATTGGAAGAAAATACCCAACTCTTGACTTGGTCTCTTATGCACATTCATTTAAGCTCTTCCGAGAAAAATTATTACATGGCTGTCACATATACATATCCTCATACACAGTTGCCACATGCTTCATACAGCTATCACGAACCTCATAAAGTTGCCATACATTTCATACAGCCACCATACGCATCATGCAACAATTCCACACTGCCCATACACCTATCAAACGCCTCATACACCTACTAAATGTATATTGTATCGTCTGCCTCCATAATGTATCCCCCCCCCCCCCCCCGGCTGCATAATAACGAGCGCATATCCTGCTGTGGCAACGAGAGAGAAATACAAGTTTCTCGAATGGGATTTTATTCGCCAAATGGACTTAGGGCGAACACAGAGGTAAACACTAGGATTACACTTTTGCCGAATGGATTTTTCAGTGATCTACACTCGAAATCACACTCATATTCTACTTGGGCGGGGGCACACACTCAGCCTGTTTGACGACACGCTTATCTTTGCACTCTACGACGCCAAATGGTACTCTTAACACTTCGAAGAAAGGAACACCCTTTTACACCGCGAGGAATCCTTACACTCTACAATCAGGGTTACCCTTATACTGTGATGCCACTTACATCCTTATACTCTAATGGCGCCAGAGGAACCCTTATTCCTACCAACGACAAAGGTAACCTTAAACTTTAGGACAGTAGCATCCTTGGCGCCAGGGACCGTCCTCAATGACATCTGGTCGGTAAAGGAACAAAGGCGAGACGCGGAACGACAAGCCTCGCGACCCGAGATAATGCACGCCAGCTGGGCGTGAAGTGTGAGCTTTGTGCCCTCCGCGCTGCTACACGCTACCCTGATAGTCGCACTGATCAGCTCCACCTCACCACCCAGATAGCGTGCACGGCTGACAGCCGTCACAAGGCCCAGACCAGTTGCAGCCCTGCAATAAAAAGTGTATCTCTACTGCGGGGCTGGTGTGGAGGCGGATTCAAGTTCAAGCATTTTTCATGTTGTGTGATTTTAGGGAAAATATTCGAATTTACTAATATTTCGATACTATTTCATGTTTAAATTGATTGAGAAAAGGAAGTATATCTCAAAAGGATAGAGTATAGCTTAGGCTATTTCTACCCTCGTCTATATTAGGTCCCTCAAGGGGGCTCATAGACCCACACAATACACAATTATTAATCATATTTTACATTTCACATTCCAATGGTAATCACATGGTATACTGTGAGATCTCTTATTGATTATGCTGCTCCTGTCATGTCCTGTGTTGGTAAAGACAGACTAAACAAGTTGGACACGATACAAAATAATCCCAAGATTATTCTCATGGCCCAAGAAATACTATTACTGAAATAATGATGATATGATTGAACTTACAGAGTATTGGAGTTAGAATTTCAGAGATAAATGTAGCTTCGGTGATTAGATTAATGAGAGGCGAGGGAGCTAATAAATTAATCCTCTCACTTCAAAAGGTGGGAAGAAATGAATAATGCACGTGAAAGCACAATACGATCCTTATGTTCTAATGTTACGAAACATAATGTCCTTCAAGAATGTACCTCGTTGCCAAAGAAAAAATTAACAAAAACATGTGAGGAATAAAACGTAGATGCAGTAATTTTTCCCCACTATAGTCCCAGACTCTTAAATCAGAGTTCGATCCCCGGTAATTCAAGTTTGCTCGACCCCGTCAACTCACTCCGTCTCACATTCACTCCAGGAGCTCTTTAGTCATACTGCCTCACCTCTCGCATAACAATAATTCTCCTTTACTTAGTGAATTATTGAAGAAAATATGATGCAATGTGAAGATCGCGTGGAGTGATAATCTCCATTACTAAGCAGCTTATGGTCTACTGAGTCTAACGTCTCGTCATAGCGAGAAGTGATTTAAAGAGACGTTACTTCGATGTTGAATGCGTCTTAACCATGACATATGTAGGAAGCAAAATAAGAATGTCAGAATAGACACTTAACATTCTGGTAAGATAATAAATATTGCAGGGAGTGGACAGCACAGGCTTTGGTTCAGATTAAAACACAATTCTGGAAATATTTAACAGCTGTTGGTCTTGATCTACCAGAAGGCACCTGACAGCTGAGTGGACAGCGCTCGGGGTTCGTAGTCCTGAGGTTCCGGGTTCGATCCCTGGTAGAGGCGGAAACAAATGGGCAGGGTTTCTTTCACCCTGATGCCATGATTCACCTAGCAGTAAATAGGTACCTGGGAGTCAGACAGCTGCTACGGGCTGCTTCCTGGGGGTGTATAATAAAAAGGATGCCTGGTCGAGGACCGGGACGCTAAGCCCCAAAATCATTTCAACATAACCTCAAGAAAACTTGACGACTAACCCAAGTCTTAACTATATACGCACAACCCATTACGTTCTTGATTACGGGCTCGCCATAGCCCGTGCTGCATGGAAATTTTGTTCCGAGTAGCTAACTCTAAAACATCAATAACAATGTTCTTGAGCGTCCCCTTGCTTGATCTATACAAGAACTCTGAGAAGGTCTGTGTCAACATATAAACATGTTTTTCAGACTGGAAAGATTTCTGATATCATAGCGAAATATAAAAATTTTGCAACGTGGAATCATAAGGTCTATTGTTTTAAATCTGTAATTAAAAATTATACATTAACAATTTTTACGCTGATTTTGTAATAAATGTATGAACGTTTTTATATTTTTCACTAAAAATGTTGACATCAATGTTTTAAAGTTAATCTCTTTAAAACGTTGGAATAAATTGAGCTTCCTAATGTATGTGAGTATATTTTATACACGTCACTGGAACGTTTAAATTCAGTATCTCTCTCCGACGATCACTTGAACGTTTCATACATATTCCAAAGCCAAGTCCATCTAGAGATATACAAACACACACTGAGAATTTACATAAGTCCTGGATTATCATCAGGCCTAAAACACTCCTGTGCCTAAAAAACACCACCCAGAGGTTTTGAAAGACATTAATCCCAAACACCAAACATTATTGCATCCCTTGCCAATCACAGCTCCGTGTCAATCACAGGGATTGACATGAGAATGGTCCAGGACGGACCTAAACGTCGTCGTCCCTTCATTTTCTAGTGTGTGGATTGGTCAACAATCAAAGGGAATTTAACCCCCCCACACTCGACATCCTTCCTCTCTCGCAGCCAGAGTCTCTCCCCGCGTTCCATCACCGAGGTTCCCTCCGTGTGCTTGGCAGGGTCCTCGGCAGCTGTGTAAGCCCTTGGCTTGAGCTAAGAGTAATCGAGGATCAAGCTGTTGAACAATGATACAGCAATTTGCCGGGCCACCGACCTCTCGGCTCCCTGCGGCGGCCTGAGGCACACAGATGGGTGCAGGAGGCGGCGCTGCTAGAAATATACAGCCCTGCCAGTAAGTTATTACTGGTCCTTATGGAGATTATGGAGGCTGTAGGTATAATATGGATAATGTTGGGTTATACCGAGGCATAAAATCAGGACTTTGTTATATATCTTGTTTGGGATAATTATGTTCCTTCTTTAAATACACGACTTTGGAGGAAATATATATAAATATATACACACACATACACGAGGTGTGTGTGTGTGTGTGTGTGTTGGCAAGGGGATGTGAGACAAATTGAAGACAACGGCTGTATGTACACGGTGTACACTGAGTGCATACAGTGAACATACAACGTTGTCGTTGTATGTTGCGTATGCAACGACTGTATGACAAACTGATGGAATGGTTCAACAAGTGGCTACTAAAGTTCAACCCAAGTAAATGTAAGGTAATGAAACTAGGGAGGAAATAAGAGGCCAGACACTGGATACCGAATGGGAGATAAAATCTTTCACGAAACGGACAAAGAGAAAGATCTAGGAGTTGATACACGCCAAATCTGTCTCCTGAAGTCCACATCAAAAGAATAACATCGGCGGCGTATGCGAGGCTGGCTAACATCAGAACTACCTTCAGAAACCTGTATAAGGAATTCTTCAGAACTTTGTATATCACATATGTAAGGCCAATCCTGGAGTATGCAGCCCCAGCAAGGAGCCCGTACCTTGTCAAGCACAAGACGTAGCTGGAAAAAGTTCAGAGATATGCCACTAGGATAGTCCCAGAACTAAGAGGCTTGAGTTATGAGGAAAGGCTGCGTGAACTGCACCTCACGCAGCTGGAAGACAGAAGAGTTCGGAGAGACATGATCACTACATACAAAATTCTCAGGGGAATTGACATGGTAGAAAAGGATGGATTATTTAACACGGGTGGTACACGTACAAGGGGACACAGGGGAAAGCTGAGTACCCAAATGAGCCACAGAGACATTAGAAAGAACTTTTTTCAGTGTCAGAGTAGTTAGTAAATGGAATGCACTAGGAAGTGATGTGGTGGAAGCTGACTCCATACACAGTTTCAAATGTAGATATGACAGAGCCCAGTAGGCTCAGGAACCTGTACACCAGTTGATTGACGGTTGAGAGGCGGGACCAAAGAGCCAAAGGTCAACTATGCAAGCACAATTAGGTGAGTACAACTTGGTGAGTATACACACACACACACACACACACACACACACACACACACACACACACACACACACACACACACACACACACACACACACACACAGTTGTAGACGGTTGGTAGTTGTAAACTACCGTCTACATAATATTCACTGTCTACATAAATAATCTACCAGAAGGAATACAGAATTATAAGCACATGTTTGGGGATGATGCTAAGATACTGGGGAAGATAGGAGACGCAGACGATTGTAATGGTCTTAAAATTGATCTAGATAAAATAAGTGCTTGGAGCGACATGTGGCAAATGGAATTCGATGTGAATAAATGCCATGTTATGGATTGTGGAATCGGAGAAAATAGACCACGGGATCCAGTAAGTTTAGTAGAACTTCGGTTTCAACTCTTTTAACCCTGTCGTAGCTCAGTCGATTAAGGCAGTGTCTGGGATGTTCCCGGACGCAGGTTCGAATCCTCGTCACGGCCCTTGTGGATTTGTTCATTAGACCACACACAACTTTCAAGTTATGTGGAAAGGCATTACAGAACTAATAAAGAACGAGACAAAGGGGTGGTTTTGGGTAGTAAACTGTCGCCAGAGGAACAGATAAAGAACATTGTGAGAGGAGCGTATGCGTCGCTTTCCAACTTCAGACTTGCTTTGAATTATATTGATGGTGAAATACTAAAGGAACTGTTCATGACTTTTGTCATGAGACCAAAACTGGAATATGCAGCAGTTGTGTGGCGCCCAAATCTCAAAAAGCACATAAATAAACTGGAAAACGTGCAGCACATGCTGCAAAATTGCTTCCGGAAGTGAAAAACAAGAGTTACGAAGAGAGACTAGAGGCGTTAAACATGTCAAAACTAGAAGATAAGATAGAAGAAAAAGAGGTAATATGATCACCACTTTCAAAATACTAACAGGAATCTACCAAATTGACAGAGGAAATCCTGAATACATCAACTTCACGAAAAAGTGGACACAGATTCAAGCTAAGGAAACAAAGGTGCTGAAAAAAATATTAGAAGTTTTCTTTTGCCAACAGAGTGGTAGACGGTTGGAACAAGCTAAGTGAGAAGGTGGTGGAGGCCAAAACCGTCAGTAGTTTCAAAGCATTATAGGACAAAGAGTGCTGGGAAGACGGGACACCACGAGCGTGGCTCTCATCCAGTAACTACACTTAGGTAATAGCACTTGGGTAATTACACACACGAGAGAAGGATTCGAAAGTGAGCCAGCCAGAGACTTAGGGCCCGTTCAGGAATATCCTTGCAGAAAAAAAAATTGAAACCCAGATCGGGCTTCAGTAGAGGCTTCGGAATCCCTTGAGGACTCACCTGAACCCCAAGTAACGTTTCCTTTAACAAGTCGTGGTGTAGTGGTCTAGGGCGTGTGCTTGGGCGTACCAAGTGTGAGGGCGTTCGAATCCTTCTCACAGCTCCTCCTGATTTCCTCAGTGAACATCGTTGCCTAGTAAAATTCACTACACAAGTTTTCCTATTACAGGACAATAAAACCGCCTGGTCATCCCAGCACAAGAACTCTATAGAGTGGACCCGACTGTACACAACACTGAAATAGCAGCCGCTAACAGCGAAGTTGTTCACACAGTGTGCTCAACACCCCAGGCAGAGTTTATCACTCACTTTGGCTGTAGCAATAAGTGCAATTATGGAGGAATTGGTGCTGGGAACACTGCTTTGGGGAAGGGTAAGGGGAGAAGACTTCATTTTGGCAATAAGAAAATGAAAAGCAGGACTGGGGGGAAAGAGAGAGGGGGAGAGAGGGGGAGAGAGAGAGAGGGGGGAAAGAGAGAGGGGGAGAGAGGGGAGAGAGAGAGAGGGGGAGAGAGAGGGGGAGAGAGAGGGAGAGAGGGAGGGAGAAGGGGGAGAGAGGGGAGGGAGAGGGAGAGAGGCCACGGGACGTTAACCTAGAGATATGATATTGGTGGTGAGAATTATCAAATCAAATCAAATGTTTATTCAGGTAAAGGTACATACATAGAGGATTAGTTACAAACATAATGTTGGATTTATGGATAGAGCTAGTACATACAATACCTAAAGCCACTAGTTAAATTATAATAAGATATAATTAAGAGCAGCTACACTAATATGTTATAGAGGTCAAATATTGATCAGATCAATATGATTATATTAACGTACACGCTGTTAAAATCAGACACGAACACACCCGCTCAAGGTTGACTTTTCTTCCATAAGTATATTTACCTACACTTATAATTACTTGTACTTATAATTAAAGTACTTACATTACATTACTTATAATTAAAAAGTATATTTTTAATTTTGAAATGGCAATATGAAGTGGAAGTAAGAAACCATTCAGCCGTATTTTCCTAAGAACAATCACATTTTAATATTTTTAATCCATACAAAACAGCTGTAATTTTTCTGTGATGAAGAACCAAAAAAAAAAGCATCGATCATCCTAAATTATGTACATCATTACAACATTTTTCTGTAGTGATGAACCTGACTTACAGAGCCATTACCATCAGTACAAATGAGGAGGTGGGGAACCTTTGCCAAGCCGCCGGCTTCCTGTCCTCATCGAGGGCACTGGTGGTCCTCAGGTAAATTATGCGAGTATAAAAAGGCCGAGTTATCAGTCTAATCAAGAGCCTCTGTTCTGGGTAATCTCTGGTTACAGAGAACACTTCATTATGCTAATTGCATTGCAACATTAGACATACTAGATATGGCATTAGACGTTAGACATACTAGATATGATAGTAGATATAATATTATCTTCGGTACTAACTGAAACCTTTGTGCTGATCAGTGTGCGGGAAATAATTTCCAAATAAACTATAATTCTAAAATATTAAATTAAACCTTTGAGTTACTCTCAGTTTAAGTCTAATTGGTACATTAAAGTGTAATTTATAACTGCGTCGTTAATCAACAAGGCGACGCCGCCCAGGCTCTTGCCACAGTAAACAATTCAGAGATTGAATTGATCTCTAATTATATTTGTACAGGGTATATGGTTAGACTAAATTAACCAGTTCTTAAAACCTCAACTGAATCAATATTGTTGATCTTCTTCACTAAACGAGGGACTTTGTGCTACGAATATTTTAATAACATGAATGTTTCTGTGTCTCTGTCTTTGTCTCTGTCTGTCTGTCTGTCTGTCTGTCTGTCTGTCTGTCTGTCTGTCTGTCTGTCTGTCTGTCTGTCTGTCTGTCTGTCTGTCTCTCTCTCTCTCTCTCTCTCTCTCTCTCTCTCTCTCTCTCTCTCTCTCTCTCTCTCTCTCTCTCTCTCTCTCTCTCTCTCTCTCTCCAGCTGGAGGAGGGAGGAGGAGGAGGAAGGTTGAACTCCTTTGCTCATTGTTACACCGAATGCAACGTTTCAGAGTGCATAGAAACGATCAAGCTGTGGATACGTTTACATCGTAACTACAGCTCTACTTCTTGGTTTACGGCTGTTCTACATGCCCAGGACCAAGAGAGATCATCTCTGACCCAAGCTAAAATCCTCAAACTCTGTTGGTTGTATATCATCTGGATATCTGGAGTAAATGCCATAGACCTGGTCCTTCGAAAATAAAATAATTTGAGTTATATCTGAGCTGACCAAATTCTTAAGTTTACGTTCAATTAAAACAACTCAGCAGTGAATGGACGGATTTTAAAATAATTAATTATTACGATAATATATAAACCCTCCTCTCCCCTGTGGAGTTGTGCGGGACATAATGACAAAGAAAACCATTATACAGGCCACTGAAGGTAAGATTAATTATTGAAGTAATAACTTTACCCCCACATATATCCCTTTACATCATGCAGGTTTGGAAACGATGGTGCTGATCACAGCGTAAGTTTTGAAACCTGGTGTGTGTGTGTCGTGGGCAGAAGTTATGCGGTCAATACACCTCCACACAAGTATGTGAGGTTAGTATGTTCGTACAGAAGCTGTGGGATGAATACACTTGTACATAAGCTGTGAGGTCAATACTCTACTAGAGTATTGAAAAGTTGTCTGGGCAATTCACTCCTACAGACATTGTGAGGTCAATACAATGCTTCAGAAGTTACGGGGCAATACACCTTCACGTAAAAATATTCAGTAAACCTCTTGTGTCTTTTGACACGCAACTTCTACAAGCCTCAAAAACTTAGACAATAATTAATAAACTTAATATAAACTTATTTAACTCGGTTACCGTGACATATTTTTCACTTAAGAGCGTCTCTCTCTCATATTTTGGTGCGTTGTTGAATTTCAGAAGTTTTCTTTAATGTTAATCATTTGGCTCGTTATTGAAGTTATCGATACTTCATGTACCATGGGGTACCCACAACCCATGTACCCTGCTCAGGGTACAGGCCGAAGCTGCTGTCGATACCCACTGTACCCATGGACACTAATGACCCACAATCAACCAATCAACCCTACCCGAATAAAGCAGAAGCAAACTCTAGTTTTCTGCACGGGTAAAGCAGTGGCAACTTCTGCACTAAAGGCTAAAGCTGGGGCATTCTTTGTGTGAGATCTTATAGCTGTGGACCGGACCGTCAGCTAGTTGCACTGAGACAGAGTTTGATATCTTTGAAGAACAGATTGGATAGATCTTTAGGGGAGAAAGATGGGATAGGGGGGATGGTCGGATGGAACGGGACCCGGCTAGAGTTGCTGCTCTACCAGACTCATATTCTTGTGGTAACACGAATAGAAACACACACAATAGAATAGTAGAACGAAGCAACTATTAAAGAAACTAACAGAAAAATAGAATAGAAACGAAGATAAACCGATTTTTTCATTTATCTATCATTGATCAGACTTGATCTTGATCAGCCTTGATCTGACTTATGACAGCGATCCCTCATAAGAAACTGAAAGGGAATAAGTTCGACTTTAAACTTCAAAATCAAAGGCTATCTTGAGATGATTGACTTTTGATTGAACTCTTTGAAGTTCAGTCATCAAATGGGTTATAAGGAAAGCTGCTAGTTAGGGGGTGTTATCTTGATTTTGTTGACATTTAGATAACCAAGTTAAGTAAATGAGATACGCCAAGCAGACGTGAACGTCCAAAGTGTCGCCTTAATTGCTTCGTTCAAAGTGAAGAAGCAATTAAGAAGGCAGACTTGGTAATAAGAAATTGCTCTTAAACGCTATATTGATGTCTTGGTGCTGAACGCCAATGAACATGTAATCAGTTTGGCCTGTTTTGATTATATTAAGCTTCCGTGTCAGTCGTCACTCAACATGTGCTGGTGTCACTCGTCACTCACCAGCTGCTAGTGTCACTCACCACTCGTCACTCACCAGCTGCTAGTGTCACTCGTCACTCGTCACTCACCAGCTGCTAGTGTCACTCACCACTCGTCACTCACCAGCTGCTAGTGTCACTCGTCACTCACCAGCTGCTAGTGTCACTCGTCACTCACCAGCTGCTAGTGTCACTCGTCACTCACCAGCTGCTAGTGTCACTCGTCACTCAACAGGTGCTAGTGTCACTCGTCACTCACCAGCTGCTAGTGTCACTCGTCACTCACCAGCTGCTAGTGTCACTCGTCACTCAACAGGTGCTGGTGTCACTCGTCACTCACCAGCTGCTAGTGTCACTCGTCACTCACCAGCTGCTAGTGTCACTCGTCACTCACCAGCTGCTAGTGTCACTCGTCACTCACCAGCTGCTAGTGTCACTCGTCACTCACCAGCTGCTATTGTCACTCGTCACTCACCAGCTGCTAGTGTCACTCGTCACTCACCAGCTGCTAGTGTCACTCGTCACTCACCAGCTGCTGGTGTCACTCGTCACTCACCAGCTGCTAGTGTCACTCACCACTCGTCACTCACCAGCTGCTAGTGTCACTCACCACTCGTCACTCACCAGCTGCTAGTGTCACTCACCACTCGTCACTCACCAGCTGCTAGTGTCACTCACCACTCGTCACTCACCAGCTGCTAGTGTCACTCACCACTCGTCACTCACCAGCTGCTAGTGTCACTCGTCACTCACCAGCTGCTGGTGTCACTCGTCACTCACCAGCTGCTAGTGTCACTCACCACTCGTCACTCACCAGCTGCTAGTGTCACTCACCACTCGTCACTCACCAGCTGCTAGTGTCACTCACCACTCGTCACTCACCAGCTGCTAGTGTCACTCACCACTCGTCACTCACCAGCTGCTAGTGTCACTCACCACTCGTCACTCACCAGCTGCTAGTGTCACTCGTCACTCACCAGCTGCTAGTGTCACTCGTCACTCACCAGCTGCTGGTGTCACTCGTCACTCACCAGCTGCTAGTGTCACTCACCACTCGTCACTCACCAGCTGCTAGTGTCACTCACCACTCGTCACTCACCAGCTGCTAGTGTCACTCACCACTCGTCACTCACCAGCTGCTAGTGTCACTCACCAGTCGTCACTCACCAGCTGCTAGTGTCACTCACCACTCGTCACTCACCAGCTGCTAGTGTCACTCACCACCACCAAAATAGTGTGATTATAGAATCAGACAAAGGTCGTCCTCACATTATCATAAGCGCTTGGGCAATATTTCGTCTGTAACTGACCATTTATTTTATTATATTTTCTCTCATTTCTGACATTTTTAATAACTATTACTTTTCTAAATATTTAAGACAGTAACATTTAATTCAGCAGCAGAGACCGATATCAAACACCTGTTGAAAATACCACTGTTTTTCGTCTTCATTATAGCAGATGTGTATACACCTGCTATATAATGTATACACCTCTGACCTGTGTGTGATCTAGCTAGGGAAAACGTTCAGAAATTTGTCTGCAATTGCCTTGCCATTGCACCTATTAATTCATTCTTGATTTCCCCAAGTCAGTCATTAAATATCTTGCTCGTATGGCAATCTTCCATATCCTTAAGTTGGTTATATATACCTTTAGGGCAGTGGTTTATTGAACAAATTACCGGGTAAAATATTAGACTTGAGATCGTTGGATTGTTTCATGCGTAGGTTAGATGGATATATGGATGAGCTTGGGGTTAGTGTAAACAGTAGCTGTCTCGCAGGGACCGAAAGGGTCTTTTGTAGTTTCTAATATTTTTACATTTATATGCACCCGTCTTAGACTCGTGTTCTACGCATTCACACATTCTACAATATGGAAAATAATTTATCTGATCATTAAAAAGGATATCTTGCAGAAGTTTCGTAGTAAATATCTACAGTATAATCCAGCTACGATCACTTCTTGGTGGAGTTGTGATGCTTTCTGAAGTCTGCCCACCTCTGTGTGTATTATAGAGCATGGAGTTATACATACTGCACATAGAGCATGGAGTTATACATACTGCATGAATAACTATCTGCAACAGGTCCAGCTTTCATGCTTCATGGTCAGCTTGACGGCAGTCTGAAGCTTCGCCAGTGTTTGCTAACACAGTTTATTCATGATACACCCAACTTGATTTCCTCGTGGCAGATCTCCCAAGTCACTCCTTTTTTCCTCTGTATTTGATAGCAAACAAAACTGTTCTGCCTTTGCACTGTATGTTTTATTTGTCCGGTTTATTTGTTTACCAATAAGGACACTTAGAGTGCACAAGTTCTTACTGCTTGATATCTTCATTATTGCTGCATAGATATCTTTCTTTCATTCAGTCCAGGTTCGGTGGGCTATAGATTATTTCTATTATGCATACATTGTCTTTTATTTTGATCAAGATTGTATTTATATATTCCTCTTGATTTAATTCCCTCGATATTTTCTTATGAAGATTACTTTCTCTTATCTTCATCTAATTTGTGGATAAGTGTTAAAATTGTTATCACTTAATTTTGTATTTAACAAATTGTTTCATCACTGATTCATGTGTTTGTGAATGCAATGATATCTATTACTTCTGCACACACACACACACACACACACACACACACACACACACACACACACACACACACACACACACACACACACACACACACACGCACACACACACATAGTACTTTATCTATTTTATATAATATTTCCGTGTCACGTCCCTCATTTTACACTAATACTTTTTCCAGTCGGAAAAATAAGTTTGCAACTGTCCTCTCCCGGCACACTAGAACTTTTAAAGCTCCAGGTAAAACAAATACAGGATTATTTCGTAGCGAAAGGTAGGAAAATAATGTCTTCCACCTCGGGTTTCCTGCGGGTTGTTGAAGCTTGGCTGGGCGACGTCTCGGGTCATTTATTTTGCTCCTAAAGTCCAGACGAGTTTGGCGATCCTCTCTGCTGAGAGTAATTGGGGTCACCGAGTCCTCAGCCCGGGTCATGACCTATAGCACAGTCCTCTTGCTGTGGAAATAAACACGATTATCTGCTCGATTTTTTTTATCGTAAGCTGAAGCATTGAAAAGAGTTATCTCGCAGGGAGGAAGACTTACCAACTCTGAAAATCAAACATGACTGCTATAATGTTTCCTTTCTATTTGGGAAAAGAAAACATTTTCGCTAGGGGAGATTTGATTCGTTTACCAAAACCGGAAATTTTATCGATAAAGGGTTTTCTTTAACGTCTTTGGAAACCAGCGTATAAATAATATAAGTTTTTTTCTAGCGAACTGACAAACTTTAACATATTAGCGAAGAGTGCAGGCGATGAGTCACAATAACGTGGCTAAAGTATGTTGACCAGACCACACACTAGAAGGTGAAGGGACAACGACGTTTCGGTCCGTCCTGGACCATTCTCAAGTCGATTGTCAATCGACTAGAGATTGATTGTATCGACATTCTCAAGTCGACACAATCGACTTGAGAATGGTCCAGGACGGACCGAAACGTCGTCGTCCCTTCACCTTCTAGTGTATGGTCTGGTCAACTTAGCAAAGAGTTCTCTAATACACGAGAAAAACTAGCAGCCCATATTCTAATAAGGTAGGCTACGTACTGTTTATATATATAAACTTGTCCAATAGAACACAAATGAAAACATGCAAAGGCCGAAATGCTTTGAGAATCAGTGGCATTGAGGAAATTAATTGGACCAATGGGGCGACTCGAACCATGAATTATTAGTGTGAGTTCTTTGTTTAATAGTGACTTTATTAACTATGCAACCTCTTTACTTACAAATAAACCAGTATAACATGTTTCTTGTGTATATTTTATGAATAAAAATAATATATAAACCTAACTTATCCTAGGCCTAATTTAAGCAATCCTAGGCTTAATGTAAGCAATCCTAGGCCTAATGTAAGCAATCCTAGGCTTAATGTAAGCAATCCTAGGCCTAATGTAAGTACATACATGCTATATTCAACTCAATATGAATCATGTTAGACCTATATTGATTAGGATGTGTTACCTGGCCGAGGACCGGGCCGCAGGGACGCTAAGCTTCGAAATCATCTCAAGATAATCTCAAGATTCGATTTATCTTTTTCCTGAATTTCTCGTGCACCATTTATTGTTTACCAGCCCAATGTTCAGAGACTGATGACGACATTAACACCTGGCAAAACGTACATTTTATGATGGTTCTGTTGATGGGAGAATGAAAGGAAGGAAAGGGAACTAGCAGGAGGAAAGTGCCAAGTCATTACGACTATATAGCACTTAGATATGATTAGGATAAGGATTTGGGATGGGATGGGAGGGAAGGAATGGTGTTCAACCACTTGGACGGTCGGGGATTGAATCAAGGGTGAATCTATTGCTGGGAGATTCAACTTATATTTAACAGCCTCTGAGAAAGTGGAGAATCTTTGGTAAACATTGCAGCAATGTTGTGTGTAATTATAAATTTTTTTTAATTAATACATGAGGTACATCTGCATTTGTGCAGCTACCCTAGACTATATGAAGGGGAGTACAGTGTGTCAAAATACAGAGTAATTAGTGTGTTAAAAGTGTGTCAAAAGTACAGTGTAATTAGTGTGTAATTATCAGTGGGAAAATCACATGAAAAACTCTATGGGAACTAAACTCCCCATCTCAGACGTCGTAGGTGTTGTTGATTATCGCCAGAAAAGCCAATCCTACTTAAGGAGGAGCATGGGGATCGATCTCAGTCCACCTCTATAACGCTTCGCTTACAATCAGAAATCACAATGAAAAGTGGTGTTAACTGGGTTAACGCAGAAGTTAACTGTTAGCGTCTGGCCTCCAACCTCAGACAGTCTAACAAATAGACAGACGTTCACTTTTATAGATGTAGATTATCATCAAATATTAAGTTCATTAAAAACATTTTTTCTTGGTTAATTCACAGTAAAAGGTTTTGTTTGTTATATTATAATATTATAGTTTAGGCTCAGACAGACTTGGTTTGGTTATGAAAGGCTAGACTTACTTGAAACAGGTTAGGTTAGGTCATATCAGGATACAGAAAGTTAGTCTGAGATTGGTGAGGATAGGTTAGTCTGACTTAGCAGTTCAAAAGTTAATATTTCCCAGTACCTGACGCCCACACCAAACTAGTATCATCAGCTGCATGTGCAAGGCTAGTCAACTTAAAAATTGCATTTATAAATCAGAAAAAAGTCGTTCATATCCTTATTTACTACACATGATAGACAATCTGTTGTGTTTACGATACTAGCGTTGGCTCTTTGCATCTTAAAACACCAAAATAAATGTTAAAAGTTCAGAAGTATGCAACTAGACTAGTCCAAGAACCGAGAGGTACGAGTTTCGAGGAAAGACCAGAGTTATATCTCACATCACTGGATGAGATGTTTAGCATCACTGGATGAGATGTTTAGCATCACTGGATGAGATGTTTAGCATCACTGTTTAGCATAAGTAATTCATGAAAAAGGGGAGTCACATGGAGACTAATTACCCACATGAACAAAAACGTTATAAAGAAATACAGATGAAAAGTCAATAACGTGGCTGAAAAATGTTTTTTTCTTGTTACGTTATAATCGACTTGATAATGATCCAGGACGGATCGAAACGTCGTCGTCTCTTCAATTTCTAGTGTGTGGTTTGGTCAACATTATTAAGAAATATTAAAGTGTTAAAAGTAAACCAATAGAATGCACTAAGAAGTGAAGTGATGGAGGCACCCTGCATTCACAGCTTCAGAAGTACATGTGATAGAGCCCAAGAGGCTCGAGAAGTACTCTTAGATGAGTATAATGAACACTTTCGTCAGAAACAAAACATTTTTCTCATAGCAGGAGAGTGCACTTACCTTAGAGAAATTTCTGATGTAACATATGTATACGAAACATTTAGGAACGTGAATACATAGGTTCACAAGCATAGTCCTTGGCAACGGCTGTACATGACTCTGTACAACTAACCATCGTGCGAGATGGGGATACTTTAGCTCACATATGTTGCTCTTGACGCACTCTCCAAGCATTCATACAAGTTAAGGTAGCTGCTGTAATGAAGACGTGTGTATGTTAATACAATATGCCTTCACTTCCCACACCACCATGACCTAGGCACCCCGTCACTTTTTCCCCATAGTCCCTTCAGAGTCAAACAGGAGGTGTTGGTCAGCCACTTGCTGAGCCGCTGATGATGAAACTATTACTTACTATTCCCCTCATAACGATTCAGTTCCGTTGTGTCCCATTTTAAACATCAAGAATCTGTCATATACTTGTTGTGTCTAACACCAGACTTTAGTAAATTTTCATATTTCTTCATATTTTACAGTACTGTTCTTCTGCTTAAGTATTCTGCTGCATAAACTTTCTTGCAAACTTTCCCCAGTGTTGGATTCTTCTTGTTTTCTTTTATAACAAATTAGCTCTTAGGTATTCGTAGAAAATATAAGTTCGGACAAAAATAAGCAACATATTTTAATATACAGCATTACGTCAAGATAACTAGGAACAATTGTTTAAAGCAATGTCATTCACAGGAGCGGAAGCCAAGACCCTTGGCTTCAAGCCAAGACCTTAGGCTTCAAGCCAAGACCCTAGGCTTCAAGCCAAGACCCTAGGCTTCAAGCCAAGACCCTAGGCTTCAAGCCAAGACCCTAGGCTTCAAGCCAAGACCCTAGTCTTCAAGCCAAGACCCTAGGCTTCAAGCCAAGACCCTAGGCTTCAAGCCAAGACCCTAGGCTTCAAGCCAAGACCCTAGTCTTCAAGCCAAGACCCTAGGCTTCAAGCCAAGACCCTAGGCTTCAAGCCAAGAAGCCAAGCGGAAGCCAAGACCCAAGCGGAAGCCAAGACCCAAGCGGAAGCCAAGACCCAAGCGGAAGCCAGGCAAGTCCAGCTTCAGTATAAGTCTCCAAGGTTGTGTACAGTCATTTAATGACTCCAGGCCAGCGCCAGGAGTCAACAAGTATTTACATCTTTTATCAATCTTTTGCGGCTCAGCTTGCAGTTTAAGAGCTCCGAAGCACCCGGAGGCTGGTTATATCAATAACAACATTTGACTGGGACGTTTCGATGCCTGTAAACCGATACATAAATGTTAAAAAAAGAGAGAGAAAAGGTGTAAATGCCTGATAAGTTCTGGCCCTGGAATATACGCCCCCGAGAAGATTACCCTGATGCTGGGTGTATGTGCACTGATTATTTACTATTGTTTGGAAGAATGGTTAGAATTAAATTAGATTTGGTGGTTGATCAGTGGGGTATTATGTGAGTAATGGCTATAGCTTTGATATCCCTCCAGAGGTTGATGGGGTCCTGATCCAATCATCAAACCTAAATGTGTCCAAGATGTGTATGGGAACTATCAATCACTTACTTAAATATCACATGCGAGATACATATAATGGACACATCTCGCAACACTTGTGTACACATTTGTCAGAACTCACGGACACAAATCTCCATCCTATACAAGGGTGTTTTAAATATTGAATATGTCAAACTTGTATATTTGCCCCAAAATACATCCCCTCTGCTCTTTCCCACAATCCTGACATAATCCGATAATTGACTCTGTCACAATAATTGACTTGTTGATGCCAGAACAGTTAACACTGACTGACGTTATTCACTGATGATGTGTGATGCTGTCTAACACCTCTTTCTATATTAATCTACGTTAGCCGCATAACCAAATTTTTCTTCAACCTAGAAAAGTAAAGGTCATTTTATTGGCCATTTTATAAAAGTTAAGAATAATTTATTATTTTGAATAGAAGAATATAATCAGACAATCCAGGAGCTTCATGAACTCCTGACCACAGAACCATTAGAACCAGACTACAACACCAAGCCACCAGGGTGTGGAACACGATCGAAATGTTAGAAGTCCCAATGCTTGAAAGATTACTCCAAGATGAGATGCTACACTCCAACAATGTACTAAGACAAACTTTTACTAATGATTGAACTTGCTACACGTTATTCGCTACAAGTTATTCGTTAATCTAAGACACAATATATATGTAGCAACTAAGTGTATAATTTGAAGAATATAATTATGTTCTTACTCTAATGTTCTTAACCTTTCTGAATCTTTCAGATTCAGTTTATTTTTGTATAATGTAAGTAAATTAGCATATCCTCCACTATAAAATCTCCCTTCACTTCCAAAAGGCATTTTTTCATATCTAGAAATAACATCTGTGTACTCACCTATTTGTACTCACCTATTTGTGCTTGCGGGAGGTTGAGCTTTGGCTCTTTGGTCCCGCCTCCGTGTGTCTGTGTCTGATTGTGTCTGTCTGTTTGTAACACGAGAATTAAAATTGGTCTGGGAGGAGGTTTAGATTAAGATGGCTTGTTTGAGATGGTGAAATTATAATCACCACCTGACAGCTGGGTGGACAGCGCTTCGAATTCGTAGTCCTGAGGTTCCGGGTTCGATCCTCGGTGGAGGCGGAGACAAATGTGCAAAATGTTTCTTTCACCCTGATGCCCCTGTTACCTAGCAGTAAATAGGTACCTGGGGAGTTAGCCAGCTGCTACGGGCTGCTTCCTGGGGGTGGAGGCCTAGTCGAGGACCGAGCCGCGGGGACACTAAGCCCCGAAATCATCTCAAGATAACATCAAGATAACCAAAGGGAAAACATAGTCTGAGTGGAATGCACCAATTGTGTCGAACTTTTATGTATAACTCCCATACTGTCGTCACACTTATAAAGAAATTTTCCCTAGCAATTTTCAAAAACCTTGTCAAGGAAGCAACTGTATCTTCCCTCACAATGGTACTAAGAGACTTACGTCAGCTCGGAAACAGAAACTGGTCTTTCTGAAGTGTGTCTACAATTCCCAGCCCGTGAATCCCAGCACCGATGGTGGCAGTGGTAAGAGACGCGTGCTTACGTCAGAGGTAAGGCCCAGACCGTCAGAGGTAAGGCCCAGACCGTCAGAGGTAAGGCCCAGACCGTCAGAGGTAAGGCCCAGACCGTCAGAGGTAAGGCCCAGACCGTCAGAGGTAAGGCCCAGACCGTCAGAGGTAAGGCCCAGACCGTCAGAGGTAAGGCCCAGACCGTCAGAGGTAAGGCCCAGACCGTCAGAGGTAAGGCCCAGACCGTCAGAGGTAAGGCCCAGACCGTCAGAGGTAAGGCCCAGACCGTCAGAGGTAAGGTCCCGACCGTCAGAGGTAAGGCCCAGACCGTCAGAGGTAAGGCCCAGACAGTCACCTGGTGTTACAACACTCACATAAACTGTGTGAAGGCCTTCAGCCAGCTCCGGCTGGCCTGGGGTAAAGGACACTCCAGTTTCTTTTTATATCTTTGTTTACTGTCCCGTTCCACCCATCTACTTTTCCTACCTTCTCTTCCGCTTTTCTCCCTCTTTGTACATTATATATATATATATATATATATATATATATATATATATATATATATATATATATATATATATATATATATATATAATCTGGTATACCAGAGATATGATATGAGGTGTGGTACATGTTCTTCATTCGGGCAACAATGAATACCTCAGACAGTAATAAAATATGACAATAGAAAGTAAACGAAGCCTTTATGGATGACAATTAACGTTCACCAACTTTATTAATTAACCAAGAAGTACAAAATGACTGAGGTTTCATTACATCCAGCACACTGGGTTACCAGGTGACCAGTACACAAAAATAATTCAATATTCTAGATATTATTATTAAATTATTATTATATCAAATCTATTCAGCAGGTAATATTCCCCTCAAATCCCCCTCCCCCACTACCCACAAAAAATGCTCAGTACCTCAACTTATTGATAGAGCTAGAAACAACTAGAGACCCTAGAGCCGCCAGTTTCCTCTTTCAGCGCCTTACTGTGGTGATCCAGAGAGGAAATCCACTGCGTGTGTCTACCAAACTATTTGACTTTTCAGTTCAGCAAACTTATGAGTGTGTGTGATGCATAAGTTGATTGATCAGTGCACAACAATGGCAGACATGGAAAAGTGTCATGTGTACCGGATTACTCAGCTAAACATATCTTAAGTCTATTACCGATGCGCAAAAATTGAGAGATATCTCAATAAAAGATTATTCTATTAGTTGTTTATTTTATAATTAATATTTTAATCTCAATAATAAAAAATTATTGAGAGATATCAGTGACCAATCTACAGAAAGTTAGATTTATTTAAATTAAAACAAATTATAATGAAACTTGTAATACAGCTTGACTTAACAACTCATATCTCGATAGAAAATAAAAATTGGACTAACCATCACTGCTTCCAGAAATATACTCGCTGTGTCCAGAGAACTTTCCCACTCAATGAAGACGTTCTAAACTCACTTGTGGAAGACAAAAGAAATGTTAGTTTCTGGCCAAATTATGCGTGCATGCGTCTCTATTCTATTTAGTCAGGATGTGTGGGTTGTGATTTATATATTGTGAAGTGTTTATCAGTTGTTTGTAAAAGGGAAACATGTTTTGTGTCTCGAGGTCTGAGTGCGGACGTCGCTAGGCTGACTTGTCTCAGTTCTCTCTTGTGTGTGAATACGTCGTTGGAGTTTATTGAACTAAATTTTCCACTGTGTGTATACTAATATGATCATGTATTATTATACATGTTAAAATATGTGTGGGGAACAAACATATGCTGAGAAACGGAAGATTGATAATTGTCAACAAATACATTATACATTATGAAACAAGAATAGTTCGAAATTACGTCTAAGAGTCATAAACAAGAGGACTTAAATAGTCACATATCTTCCCACTTCCATTTTTAACCCGTTTCCCGGTTCCCTTCTCCACCACCATCACTATTTAATCCAATAACTAATTTACTCTTAAATTATCCAGTTTACGTTAAAGCTTTTTTTCTTAAACACTTTCCACAATTCTCTGCGGAGAAGAGATGAATATAAGCGCTTTCCGATCACACTGACAGTAGGTGAAGATAGACTTTGGCATCGAAGGGAGAAGCGAGGCTCAGATTCAAAAGTACAGATAATCCAGGATGATATAAAATGTACTTTATATTGGCTGATGCTAACCAGCAGGGATTATACCTAAGGTGCATGAGTACAGCTTGGGTGAGTACACCTTTGGGTGAGTACACCTTTGGGTGAGTACACCTTTGGGTGAATACAGCTTTGGGTGAGTACACCTTTGGGTGAGTACACCTTTGGGTGAGTACACCTTTGGGTGAATACAGCTTTGGGAGAGTACACTTTGGGTGAATACATCTTAGACGAGAACAGCATTGGAGAGAACAACTTAAACAGAGTACAGAGCCTGTTTAATAAGACAATCAGCAAGGAAGCCTGTTCTCCCGTCTGGCCACCAGAGCGGAACACAAAACTGCCTTAAAGTGTGTGTGTGTGTGTGTGTGTGTGTGTTAATGTAAACTACCCCTTGTCTCCTATCACATGGATCACACACCACACCAACTCCCAGTATAGAGGTCTGCCAACATAGTCGTCCTTGTGATGACAATATGCGATGTTCAATCTCAATATGTACGACAATGATTCTTCACTGGTCATTCAACTCCTCACAACCAGCTCCACAGCGGGGAAGCCATTCGACGAGGGCACCAACACAGCTATCATTAACCAGGTAAGGTTAACCAGCCTCTGCCCAGTGTTGGTCAACCCGTCCTCTTCCCCACTCGCTCCCGTCTCGCCCACACTCTAGACACCAAGACAAGTTCACTTGTTGTTAGCAGGTAAGTTTGTGGTGGAGTGGCCAGGTTAGTGACTGGTAAGTTTGTGGTGGAGTGGCCAGGTCAGTGACTGGTAAGTTTGTGGTAGAGTGGCCAGGTCAGTGACTGGTAAGTTTGTGGTGGAGTGGCCAGGTTAGTGACTGGTAAGTTTGTGGTGGAGTGGCCAGGTCAGTGACTGGTAAGTTTGTGGTGGAGTGGCCAGGTTAGTGACTGGTAAGTTTGTGGTGGAGTGGCCAGGTTAGTGACTGGTAAGTTTGTGGTGGAGTGGCCAGGTCAGTGACTGGTAAGTTTGTGGTGGAGTGGCCAGGTCAGTGACTGGTAAGTTTGTGGAGGAGTGGCCAGGTCAGTGACTGGTAAGTTTGTGGTGGAGTGGCCAGGTCCGTGACTGGTAAGTTTGTGGTGGAGTGGCCAGGTCAGTGACTGGTAAGTTTGTGGTAGAGTGGCCAGGTCAGTGACTGGTAAGTTTGTGGTGGAGTGGCCAGGTCAGTGACTGGTAAGTTTGTGGTGGAGTGGCCAGGTCAGTGACTGGTAAGTTTGTGGTGGAGTGGCCAGGTTAGTGACTGGTAAGTTTGTGGTGGAGTGGCCAGGTTAGTGACTGGTAAGTCTGTGGTGGAGTGGTCAAAGTGGGTGACACAAACGTTTGTAGGCTAGAGGTGATGGTTTTAACACGTATAGGGAGAACTGGCCGGTTGAATTCATATTCAACCGGGCCGGATATAGGCCCCATATAGGCCGGATATTTGTAGCCTGTATATCATGCTCTTTCACGCCGCTGCGTGGGGTGTCGAGACTCGTCGACACGGCACGCCATACTGAATGGTGATTCACTATGATCACCATTAAACGATGTAATTTGATCGCCTGTTTTTTGGGAACAAGTCTTTATATATTATTTTTGTGTCCAGTTGTGCCTCAGCTCATGGGTCCCGTCCCCAGACTCCGGATCCTCCACATTTCCATCTCATTTCAAGAACTTGCTCTCTGAACCTTCCAATGTTCTCCATAAAATTTCCACCTCTCCATCTTCTCTCTTGCATTCTATTTCCACCTTTCCATCTCCTCTCTTCCATTCCATCACCTTGTTCCTTCAAGCAACCTCCTAAAAAGGTCTTAATTTTCTCCTTCATTAACTCTAAAGCAGTAAGTAATGTCTACTCAAGCTTATCACAATCATCCATTAGTAGGCGCACAGCTTAACTTAATCCTTGTGGCGGGCTTCAGCTCCCGGGCTTCGTCCAGTCACGGTATATATTCTTCATACTTTGCCAGCCTGCTATTGATCTGTACCAGACAGCTGTCTATAGTGCTTCACAGACAGCCGTCTATACTACCTCACAGACAGTCCTCGACCAACCCACACAATAGAACCCCCCTCCTCCACTCCCTTCACACTGCCTCTATCTCGTTCCGTTTCATTTTCCGCCCGATTCGTTCCCATCCCTTATTCCTTCTCCTCCTCCTCCTCCTTCCTCTGTGGGTCTTCCCATAATTACTTAGAAATTATGGAAGATAATTCCGTCAAGATGGAAGAGAAGGAGGAAGAGCTCCCACTGTCTGCTAACTTTTTTAATTTGTTTTACAAATAATTATATCCCCTTAGTTCTGTTATATTCTTTCCGGCCAGACACACGAGCAGGACCACTAGAGGTAATCTACAGGCACACACGAGGCGGGAACACTGGTGTGATAAATATTATCCCTATCCATTTAATAAAAAAATAAAACACTGGAGACACTGGTGTGATAAATAATATCCCTATTCATTTAATAAAAAAATAAAAAGGGAAATTAACATGCATTTAAACACACAAGGGGGAAAGGGCTCAGCTGCAGAGTAGGCTGAAGTCCTGACTTCCTGCTGTAAGCTAAGCTTCCTTCATGAGAAGTCCTGACTTCCTGCTGTAAGCTAAGCTTCCTTCATGAGAAGTCCTGACTTCCTGCTGTAAGCTAAGCTTCCTTCATGAGATAAAAGGAGTGGTAGTATAAGAATTGCTGGTTTTAGCTGCTTTCTCAAATCTGAGGAGTTATTTACCCATTAAAACATTTTATAGAGGTTTGTGATTGTCCTTTCGGTAATATGGTGGACAAAATTTAACCAATGCCGAGTGATTATAATGCCCTTACGTCCTCAAGAGTACAGGGCATAATTGTGAGACAATATTTAATCTGTTCCATTGATAATGCTTCAAGATTTAACATGTGTTATTATTTTATTTTGTCCGCAAGGCTGTGTGTAATTAGCGACTTTATACCAAAAACTACAATTCTATACCATAGATGTATACATTATAATATAACCAAAATGTTGTATGTTATACATTAGTATTGCTAAACATTACTTTGATGTATCTTTCACATTGTGATTGATGAATATCTGCATCATTAAGATAACACTTGGCTATCTTATTTCCTTGTGAACTTCAATCTTTGAATATAATTAATACGTTTATAACTTCATGCTTTCAAGCTTTAGAAAACGTCTTTTATAGTAATTAAAGTATACGACCACAAACAATGACTACGTCACAACAAGGTCAGAGGTCAACTAGCGTCTCTCTCTCTCTCTCTCCACAAGTGTCCCATTTCCACGACAAAATGAACGATATTCTTAATATGACAGTAACAAGTGAATAGCCGTCACCGCCTAAGATGGTGATTAAGACCTCCTCTGCAGGTGTCGTGGCTGGTCACCCAGAACGAGATAGCGAGACAGCTCGTTTGGTTCAAGGCGACCAATAGCCTCATTGAAGCCAAGCTGCGATCCACATCACTCGTCTGGATTGGGGGGGGGGGTGAGGGGGGGATATCACACACGAATACTAATGAAGCTTCGAACAAAAACCAGGGAACTGGTTGATCAGAAGGTGATGTTGAAATAATGAGTGTCAGCTAGCTAGCTGTATGTTAGGTTGCACTTTCATATCTGTCATATAAGGTGGAAGAAGGCAGCCAAGCGCGACTAGATTAAGGGGGCGGAAGGCAGCCAAGCGTGGAGGAGGAGGACAGGGTACCGGAAGGCAGGCAAGCGTGGAGGAGGAGGACAGCGTACCGGAAGGCAGGCAAGCGTGGAGGAGGAAGAGGACAGGGCACCGGAAGGCAGGCAAGCGTGGAGGAGGAGGACAGGACACCGGAAGGCAGGCAAGCGTGGAGGAGGAAGAGGACAGGGCACCGGAAGGCAGGCAAGCGTGGAGGAGGAGGACAGGACACCGGAAGGCAGGCAAGCGTGGAGGAGAACAGGGTACCTGAAGGCAGTCAAGCGTGGAGGAGGAAGAGGACAGGGTACCGGAAGGCAGGCAAGCGTGGAGGAGGAAGAGGACAGGGCACCGGAAGGCAGGCAAGCGTGGAGGAGAACAGGGTACCTGAAGGCAGTCAAGCGTGGAGGAGGAAGAGGACAGGGCACCGGAAGGCAGGCAAGCGTGGAGGAGAACAGGGTACCTGAAGGCAGTCAAGCGTGGAGGAGGAAGAGGACAGGGTACCGGAAGGCAGGCAAGCGTGGAGGAGAACAGGGTACCTGAAGGCAGTCAAGCGTGGAGGAGGAAGAGGACAGGGTACCGGAAGGCAGGCAAGCGTGGAGGAGAACAGGGTACCTGAAGGCAGGCAAGCGTGGGGGAGGAAGAGGACAGGGCACCGGAAGGCAGGCAAGCGTGGAGGAGAACAGGGTACCTGAAGGCAGTCAAGCGTGGAGGAGGAAGAGGACAGGGTACCGGAAGGCAGGCAAGCGTGGAGGAGAACAGGGTACCTGAAGGCAGGCAAGCGTGGAGGAGGAAGAGGACAGGGCACCGGAAGGCAGGCAAGCGTGGAGGAGAACAGGGTACCTGAAGGCAGTCAAGCGTGGAGGAGGAAGAGGACAGGGCACCGGAGCTGTCCGAACACACACACCACAAGCTCTCCATGTATCAGGGCGGCGTCGCAAATCTTGTACACACATAACCAGACTCTGAGTTCTTGCACTTGGCTGTTTGTGCTGTTGTCCAATCACGAATGACAGCCGAAAGCATGCTGCCCCGGCGGCCAGAAACCAGATATGAACGCGATATAAAAACCCTCCTCCTCCTGCTCACTCACAGGAACATTCAGAGACGAGCAAGAATGTGCCGGACATGGGATCAATGTCTCCATCACTTAAAATCCATCACATGATTTTTATTTGTAGTAAAAATGCAGAAATTGCGTTACTAACATTATCTTTAACAGCCTTAAGGACCTGTGTGACTAATCCATAGCATGTAATGCTGTGGATTATTCTCAAATCGATAGTCGACTTGAGAATGGTCCAGGACGGACCGAAACGTCGTCGTCCCTTCACTTTCTAGTGTGTGGTCTGGTCAATTTACTTTAGCCACGTTATTGTGACTCATCGCCTGAATACCAGGAGATTATCTGGACAGGGTCTCTGGAGTTCTTCTAGTACCCGAACCCGGCCAGAAAGCAGGCTCGACTTGTGATAACTTGGTCCAAAAGGCTTGCAGCTGCCCGTAGACCTACATATCCATTACAGCCCGGTTGGTCCGGTACTGTTTTGCAGGAACCCATCTAACGTTCTTGAAGAAGTTCAATCTTTGTACCAGTAATATTTCTAAACTTATACAAGATGACATCACGTGACAATAATATTATAGTATTGCCACATTCCTACATT